>NW_026843687.1:0-205817 GCF_030254825.1 Meriones unguiculatus
AAAAAGTAGAGAATGCTTTGCTTTGTTCTAAGATTTATTATGTATACAATGTTGTGTTTTCATATACACCTGCATGCCAGAAGAGGGCAACAGATTTCATTATAGATGGTTGTGAGCCACCATGTGGTTGTTGGGAATTGAACTCATGACAAAAAGCAGCCAGTCCTCTTAAGGAATGAGGCATCCCTCCAGCCCCACAAAAAATACAGAAAAATACAGAAAGTATTTTTCATCACTAAGCCATCTCTTCAGCCCCTCTGGCTTCCTCTTTAATCTTTGTTACTTCTTTTTGGGAAGCACATGGTGGGAGTGTAGCTCAGTTGATAAGAGGTGGATCAGACGGATCAGAAATTTAAGCTGTTTAGTATAAGGCCAGGCTGGGGTACAGGGGACCTAACCAAGTAATAATAATAGTAATAACTATAATACGCTTCGGGTAAAAGCATTATTTGGCGATCATTGTTCCAAGCCAGAGCTAACCTCATGTCACCAACTTTCCTCAGAGAAAAAGCAAGGAGGCAACAAGGTCCAGCCCAACAGGATTTTCTGCATACCGATCCCTCTCCAACCGAGATTTCCCAGCCAACCATGTGGAAATGTGTGCTCCCACAGGAGACCAGAGGTGCCCCAGCTTGTAGCGCTGGCAGTATGGGGCAGGCAAAGTCACAATGGATCACAACTGTTTTGTCACCAGCCCACTGAGACCATCACAAGCAAACAAAACCACAAAAGAACAACACAAGAAAAAATGCACTGGGTACAATGCGTGCAAAGAAAATGGAAGAAGAAAATACCAAAACTCAAAACAGTGACCTGTCTCTCTATGGGCCCTCTATCCTGTTCCATAAGTGGTGACCTACACTGAAATCAGGATCCATCCAACTACACCAGAGTTTGGAATGATGTCCTGCATTCAGCCAGACCAGAGAATGAAGCAGTAAAATATCTGTTGATCTCTACCAGACCAGAGTCCAAACACCAGCCAAACTCTGCCAGACCAGAGACCACAGCAGCAGCAAATCTCGGCCAGAGCAGAGTCCAGAGCAGCATCCAAACTCTGCCAGACCTGAGGCCAGAGTCGTGGCTAAGCTCTGGCAGACCAGAGACCAGAGAACATTGGCAGAGGTGCCAAGCCTGGGGCTCCACATACTGTATCCATCCTTTGGCACCTCCTTGCCATTCTCATGGGAGCCTGTGGAGCATAGCTCAAGCTTCCCTGAAATGGGAAAGAATCAAGTCTAGAGGGATAGAAGGATTCTGTCCCATATCCTCAGTCAGTCTCAGAGACAAAAAAAAAATGGCAACAAGGGACAAAACAGTTAAACAAGACACAAACAGCTAGATCCCATTGCTTGTGCAGCAGAAAAATACACAGAGCTAGACAGCAGATTCCACCATTCCTGCAGTGGGAAAAAATGAAAGTAGGATATCAGAGAATCTCTGCTACAGGAGATACCTGCATTGTCCTTGTCCAACGATCCAGAGATCACAGAAAACTGGGTACTCTACCACCCTTTACAGATAGGGGCACATTCATCCTCTCTGAGGTCCAGAGATCACAGAAAACTCAGTACTCAATTACCTTTACAAATGTGCCTCTTTGAGGGTGGTCTGGAAAGTCTTCCAGGCCCCCTCTGCCCCACAGCTGTGCAAAGCATCAGCTCTAACCTTTCTGACCACACAGATTACACATTTTGCCTTGAGTCTTGAAAAAAGAAACTACAGAAACACAGAGACAGACACAGAGAGATACTGACAGAGTGCTCACTTACTGGCTGTTGTTCAGCTCCATGTGCTGGGGGTGCTTGGGAGACTTGGGAATCCAATATGAGAACCCATATGTTATGGCCAGCACTTAGGGTCACCAAAGATCATCAGGAGCTGGACCATATATGCAAGAGCAAAGAGTTTTATTTGGGCTTAAGCTGGGTCTCTCCATCATTATCAACACAGTGGATCAGAGAGGAGAGCCCTGAGCAGCCGCATGGCAGGGTTTTGATTGGGGTCTGAGGAAGGACCAGGAAGTTGTAGTTTAACAGTTAAAGGATTGGGTGACATTCAGCAAGGGCAAGCTTTTTATAAAGTGATTGGCTAGCTAACATAACTAACATTGAGCAAGCTATCTCTAGGCCTCAGGAATGTTAGGTATTTTCTGTGTCATTGAATCTTCTACAAGGTTGGTAGGGTGCTCAGCAAAATTGTCCCACTTTAAGATACTTTTCCATCCTTGTGGATATCCTCAGATTGTTCCTTGGGTAGGGAATCTTATGACATGGCCCAATTCCTGGTGACCTTGGGGTAGAGTCACTAGTCTGGTGACCTTTAGGTGACCTTTTTTAGTCCTAGTTCCTGGTGATCTTTGGGGGTGTCAGGTAGGTTCTCTAAGTTCTAAAAGATCCATTTGGATTTTGTGGGGGTTGTAAATGATATGTCCTGTGTCAGAAAGCACTCCAATATCAAGCTATGATATAGAAGAGTAGAACTGATGATGTAAAGGATTTACTATTGCTGAGAAACTAGAATTTAGCCGAGGGAAAACTGCCTGTAAAACACTCCACAAATAAGTAGTATGATAACCAGGCCTGTTAGAGATTAGGATCGGAGGATGCACATGTTTGCTGACCAGGATTATCTAGAAATGTGGCAGGATGAGTTCTTTTAATTTGTAATTTTCCAACGTGTATTTATTAATTCATGAATGAGAATGAAAACAGACCAGATTGGTGGGTGTACAATTTGGGTCAGGTAGCTTGATCCAGTGAATACTGAATTTCAAATTAATAGACTTTCCTATGCCCATATGTACAATCCTCATTGAAATAGTTCTGTCAGTTCAAATTTGAGCCACAGGCTAGTGGATAAAGCTGTGTCTGTCAGGTTACAGGTCTCAGCAGCTAATATTGTACACAGGGACAACATTAAACAGTATCGTATTAATGGCTTTCACTCTACAAGAGATTGACCTGTGATTTTCAAAGTCAGTATGCTATGTGTATTTTTCAACTAAGAGGTTAAGAGCACTGGCTGCTCTTTCAGAGATCACAAGTTTAATTCCCAACAACCACATGGTGGCTCACAACATCTATAATGAAATCTGGTGCTCTCTTCTGGCGTGCAAGTGTACATGCATGCAGAACACTGTGTACATAATAAATAAATAAATAAATAAATAAATAAATAAATAAATAAGTCGGTTGTTGGTATTACTAAATTTTATTTTGTTGATGCATCACTGCTCTAGTCTATTAGTTAATATTCTCTGATAATCCCCAGTCATTAAGAATTTCATTCCTTTTTCTCTAGTGCTTTGATTTTTGCTTTTGTTTAAAGCAATGTCTCCTGTAGATCAGCCTTTCACATGTTATGTAGTTTACACTTTATTTGAACACTGAATGCTACCTCTACAGCCCAGTGCCTAGAACATAATCCTCCAACTCTTTTCAGGTGGGCCCTGACTGGTTAGTGTGAAGTAAAAGAGATCAGTGAATGAGTGTCCACTGACTTCCCTGGGTTTTGTTTGTTTGTTTGTTTGGAGCTGGGTGATTACAAATAGAGACCTGTGTAAGAATTGAGTTCACTGAGCTACTTTGAAGCTGGTGTTGTCACAACACAGAAAGGGAGGGGAAGAGGGAAGATGGCAATGATAATGGTAATCAATTTTAGATGGTCAGTAAATGTGAAAAGTGTATACTTAGGGCTGGGAGTTATACACAAAGAGAATCAAGAATATGGATTAGTTGCTGAACTTGCTTCTGGAAAGCAAATTTTTACAGTTACACTAGTTCAAACACACAGAAGATCTGGACAAAGTGGGGTGGTAGTGCCTAACAGGAATGCTTTCCCCTCCCCCCATTTGAAAATGCACAACCTGAGAGAGAAAAGGTGTGAGTAATACTTTGTGTGCTCTAATACATACTTGAATTCCCTGAAGAATATTGGACCATAAAGCCATTTTCAACTTTTAAAAATAATTTTTAAGATTATAATGAAATCGTTTCAACTTTCTCATTCCTCTCTACTCTTACATCTCAAAAGATGGGATAAATCCTTAAGGTGGCTACTTAACAATCAAAGCAGATTTGGCTGTCAGGTTCTCCCAGCATCCCTCAGTCCTTACCTGTTACAAGGTATGGGTGTCAAACAGAGTTCTCTAGCCCAGGAGTTAAGCTGCCCTCCTCCCAGCTGTCCTCCCTTATGTATTCTAACCATTTTGGTTACCTGGTCTTTTTCATTTATCATTTATCCTCCTGGCCCTTTGTTCTGGCTCTCTACTTCCCTCTGTCCTCTCTTCTCACATAGCTCAGGGTCATGTCAACTCTAGACTGTCCCACATTTCCCTGTGTCTATCTATAATAAACTTTCTACTCCAACATACCTAGGAACAGCCACATCCTTTTTGTTTTATATCTCATTTTCGATGAGCTTAACTACTCCTTGTTTCGAATTCATGGCCGTTTGTTTCTTTAATGGTTGTTACTGTTTGTCTTTGACTGAAGTTTCGATGAAGGACTTCCCAACTATGAGGTAGAGATGAATGCACTGGACACTGAGTGTGTAACATAAATTACCTGTATCATGGAAAATGAACAGGTGCCCTGGGAGAGTGGAAGACTGTATTTTAAATTATTTCCAAAATGAGGGTGTTACAGGATTTGATCCCAGTGTGATTCCTTAGATTGTGAACTGTAAAAACCTGTGCTTTGTTTGGTATGGTTGAGCCCTAACACAAACCTTAATTCCAAGAACTTTCTGTTTATTCTAAACAGGTGATTATGGTATGGTTCCATCAGCCCTGGAACATACCTTTAATTCAAAAGCTCTCTGTGCACAGGATTAAATAATGTTAACCCTAGGTCAAGAGGCAAAACAAGAAACCAGCTGACAGGGATTAAAAATTAAGTGGAACTTTCAGCTGAAATGTATTTAAGACACAGTGTAAAAGTGGAAGGAGTTTTAGCTTGGTAGATTTTGGGCTTTTTGAGCTTTGAGCTAGAAAGACTTTGGCCTTGGGTTCCTTTGGCCTATCCCACCCTGAGCTGTCATCTGATCTGGTGAGCTTTTGGGGCTTTTTCCTCTTGGAGTTGAGGTGAGTAGGATGGTCAGATGGGTGCTTTCTCTGCCTCTCTGTGCTAGCAGGTTTTAAAATTGAATAATTGGGATTTTCATTCTTTTATAACAACACGAGGGTTCTGTGTGTCCATAGGGATTAGGGCAAAGCTAGAATGCCTCTACTATCTGAATCATTTGATCTTTGATCCACTGGTAGAGGAGCTATGACTGTCCTGACTCATCTCTATTGTTCAAACTGATAAGGGTCTCTGGGCAGTCCTAGCAGTCAGGAGCATCAGTGGGAGGTAACTTATGGGTTTGTTCTGGGATTTTCCTCTGATGCAGCTGTAGAGGGCTGTGAGTGAGATCAGATGCCATGTCATGGTGAGTGTGGGGCCATTGTCCCTAGGCCAGGAAAAGCAGGCTGCTGAGCTATCACAGCCTGATCTGCTTTAACCGAGATGGGCTGTGGTTCGGACTATGGTTCTGTTGTTTTCCATGTGGTGACTTCAGCAGAGATCCTTGTCCTCTGACCCTTCTTGAGTGTTAACTGTCCAAGGAGGAGGGGACCCTGTGGCTTGGGCAGTAGAAAGTTGTGGTGCTTATAGAATCACTATCTAGTGTGCACACCCAGGCATTGCTTTTGCTGTGCATTAATTAGATAGATTGGAAAACTGAAAGTCTCATTTCTAGAAATGCCTCGTGTTATATTCCACACAAGGTTTTGTGTAACAAATTTTACAAATAGTTTTGAAACTGGTAAAAAAGAAGTGGTGGTGGTCATCATTAAGCAATAATTGCTTACTTTTTTTTAAAATTTATTTTTTACCTTTCAACTACCACCGGGCACAATGGTGTGATTCAAGGGAATTCAATTCCTGGGTTCAAATGGATTTTCTGAGATGCAAAATTTTGTCAGCATCAGGTGTGCCTGGGTTTAGGTAAGTGGAAACGGAAGATTCCATATCTTGTGACATAATCCACGCAGCAAGAAACAGATATTAAATTATTCTCCAACATTGTTTTGTGTGTGAGTGTTGGTGAGGGCAGGGCTATGCTTGAACCCACAAGGGAACATGAGGGACTGCAAGCCATAGCCCATCTTTATTATGGTCTCCATTTTCCAAGAGACTTCCAGAGAAAAAGGATTCTCTGGAAAGGAGATTAGTAGTAGCAGGAGGGTCATAAATATAGCAGTTTAGGTGTCACTTTGAGTTTGTCTTGTAGGAGTTGTGAAATCTGTGTTTATTTAATTTGTATTAAATTTAAAAAAATCAAAGTTATCTCTGATCCAGTGCACATTTTTCATGTTAGAGTTTCCTTAGGCCTTTTCATGTAAACTTGACTATATTTTAGGCTTATGTTTTTGGCTTTTTCTCTTACCCCCTCATTCTTTCACAAATACTGTGCATTCTTGACTGTTGAAGTTTGTGCTAAGTATAGAAGTCACATCATGCCAGAAGACTATGAGATTAGTGGCAATAAAATTGTCAATTATTTTTCTGTTTTCCTCTGTTTCTTACCAGGTGGCTTTTCTGATATGAGATAGAGATTTTGTGTTGTCCTTTAACAAGCATATAACGACAATTTGCACTTATGTCTGTAGAAGGCAGAAGAGACAACATGAAGGTGAGTGATACCAGTTGGCCAGTTTACACCTTCTCTTTTGAAATTCTCTTTTGGTGATCTGTCATTTTCTTCAGAAGTTTCATGTGTCCAGTGGTCTCCATATTCGTTAGTTGGATGATTTTATTCTCCTGAAAAGATAAAACCAAAACCCTGCCCCATCCCTAATTCAGGGGTGAGGGTTGTACCTTTTTAGGCATGTCATATCTTTTAAAGGGCAAAATGGTTTTTGGAAATAGAAAATTATAATATCTCATTTAAGTTAAAAATCATTGAAAGTTTACAAATATTCCTTAAAGTGTATTTATTTCTAGATAATAAAGGGCATTCACTTTTATTTTCAGCCTGCCTTTTACAAGCAGCTTTTAAATAAAATCACTGTAAATTCTATGTGCCTGCCTCTGCCTCTCAGGTGGTATGTAAAAGGCCCATGCTTCCAAATGCTGGGATTAAGGATATGAACCACCAACACCCTGTCACTGTAACTCCTGAATTTAGAAAACAGCTAATTAATAGAGAACTGCTTGTCTCTGCTGGGATTAAATGCATGGTCTATCACCACAGTGCTCAAATATGTTATATTTACTCCAAATTATTCCAACTCAAATAAGTTTATTCCTTTGAATTTACTTAAAACATTTTAAACCTCTTAAATGTTTTTAATATGAAACAACAAAAATATCCTTTTTATTTAAGAAGAAAACTTTAGTCTTTATTAAGCTAGTTTGAACTGAATGACCACACTGTCTGATGAACAGTTAGTTACCTCTGCTTATTCAGGAGATCTCTACTATTCAGATGTAATCAATATCAATTTTGATAGGATCCACCTTTCTTTTCCTGTGTAAACATTTGGTTTACCAGTGAAGACAGAGTTCAGTAGTTTCTCACTGTATACGCCTTTTAGTTATGTTTACTTCTTTTTGTTTTAGAGTATTTAGGTGTGCTGTTAAGTTGCTACTAAGAGATCTTTTTGATTATTTTTTTTCTGAATATACTTAGTGCTATGAACTGTCTTCTGGTCAACACTTCCATTGTGTACTATGAGTTTTGATATGTTGTGTATTCATTTCATTGACTTCTAGAAAGCCTTTATTTTCTTTCTTTGTTTCAGTTTTGATGCATTTTTATTCAGTAGAGAGTTGTTCAATTTCTATGAATTTGTAAGCTTTCTATTGTTTTTGTTATTGGTGATGTGCTAGTTTAAACTTTAGTGGTCTGATAGGATGCAGAAGATTATTGAAAAGATATAAGGTTATTCTTATATCTTTTGAGACTTCCACTGTTCAAGTATATCATCAATTTTGGAGAACAATATATGAGTTGCTGAGAAGAGGGAACAATCTTTTGTGCTTGGGTGGATGTTCTGTACACATCATTTGGGTATATTTAGTTTTTTGATGTTAGTTAGCTGGATCATTTCTCTGTTCAGTTTGGTCAGGAGGACCTGTCCATTGGTGAGAGTGATATATTGAAGTTTTCCCCTATCAGTTTATGAGGGCTAGGATGTGATACAAGCTGCAGAAGGGTTTCTTTTATAACTTGGGTGCTCTTATGTTTAGGGCATAGATGTTAAATATTGAAATGTTATATTGCTGGATATTTTTTTAATATGTCATGTCCTTTGCCGTCTTTTGATTAGTTGATTTTGAAGTCTGTTTTGTTAGACATTAAAATTGCTATACAAGCTTGATACTGTAATTCATTTTTTGGAATAACTTTTCCAACCCTTTACCTTGAGATAATGCCTATCTTGATGTGAAGCTGTGTTTGATGTATTTAGAAGAAGGATGGGTTCTGTTTTATCCTTCATTTTGTGAGCCTGTGTCTTTTTATTGGTGAATTTGGGTCAATGGCATTAAGAGATATCAACAGTAATTGTTAATCCTAGTATCTTGATGGTATTGGTGGTGGAGGTGGTTTTACCATCTTGTGTAGGGCTATATTTATACATACATATTGTATAAATTTGACCTTATCATGGAACGTCTTATTTTCTCCATTTGTGATTTGAAAGGTTCTTGGCATAGTTAGTAATTTGTGTTGGCTTTTATAGTTTTTTTTTTAGAGTCAGAAGCACACTGTGTAAGCCATTCAACTTCTAGAATCTTTATGGAGGATGCAGGATTAATTCCAAATAAATCTGCCTATATTTGTTTCATGGCTGTTGTTTGCCTTAGTTTTTCTGTTTGATTGGTTGGTTAATTTGGTTTGTTTGTTTGCTTTTCTGTTGCAGATTTTTATATTCTTTCTTGTTCTGTATGTTTAGTGTTTTGATTATTCTGTGGGAAGACGTCTTTGTTTTCTGGTCCAGTCTCTTCGGTATTTTGTATGCTTCTTGTGCCTTGATAGATATCTTCTTTTTTAGGTTAAGAAATTTTTCTTATATGATTTTGTTGCAAATATCTTCTAGACCATTAACCTCATTCTTCTCATGTAATTTGATTATTAGCAGTTTTTGTCATCATATTGTCCCAGAGTTCCTTGGTGTTTTGTGGTAGGGAATTTTTAGATTTAACATTTTTGTTGATGCATGTATCCATTTCTTATTTTTTCTGTTTGTTTTTTGGTTTCAGACAGGGTATATTTGTATAGCCTTCGCTATCCTGAAATTACTTTGTATATCAGGCTGGCCTTAAACTCAGGACAATCCAGCTGCCTCCCTGAGTGCTGCTATTGAAGGAGTGTGCAACCACACCTGTCTTCCATTTCTTCTATTTTGCATTCAATGCCTAACTTTCCTTGATCTCTGTTTTCTGTGTGAACATTCCCTCTGTAGTTCCTTGTTATAGTTTTTAAATTTTCATTTCCAGGATTCCTTAAGTTTATGCTTTATAAAATAATTAATTTTCTTTTTTTTTTTTTTGAGGCTGTATTTCTCTGTGTAGCATTGGCTGTCCTGGAATTACTTTGTAAACCAGGCCAGACTTAATGTCACTGTAATGTCTCTGCCTCTGCCTTCCCAAATGCTGGGATCGCATGTGTGCACCACCATGCCCAACTTGTTCATTCTTTATTGCTTCTATTTCCGTATTTCCAGTATGTGTTTCATTCTGTCATTCTCCTTTCAGCAGGGGACTGGAGCTCAGCTTCCAGATGGAGAACAGCAGTTCTATTTCTCAGGGGCAGCTAGAGCACTTTAGGTCGAGGACCAGGTTCACTAGGCTGGGGTGTGGAAAGAATTTTGTATGGACTGATACAGCAAGCTATCTCTTTTAGAATTAGATCTCCAGGGTAGTGGAAATAGAGCTATGGCAATAGAAAGTGTTACCATTCTTGGTTAAGCTGCCATACTAAGCACCTCAGAGGTGCAGGTGAATTTCATGGCTGGTTGGCTTGAAATCAAGACACAGGCCTGATGAGACCCAGACCCAGTGAGACCTAGACCCAGTGGGCCAGAGAGCAGGTCCAGAGGGGGATAAATGACTACTTTCAGGAGCCATGATGGAAGGCTGATGGTATCAGGCATTATATAACCAGCCAGCATGAATGCATTCCCAACATGTTTATTAGAAATCAGGGATTTATATACCTTGGGAAGAGGGAAGGATTTCGAAGATGAATGTCTGATTTTCTGGGATCTACAGGTAAAGTATACTTGGCCTACATGTAGTGCTACTGTGTCTCATTTTCCATGCAGTAACATGGTCCTATCACAAGAGGAAGAACACAGTACTTAATTATCCTAAATGTGTTTGTGGGGAATCTCTGAGTACAGTTGAAAGTCACTGCTAAAGACTAACATTCTTAGCAGGGTAATCCATTTCTAAGAATTAAAAGAAGCTTGTTGGAACAGTGTCCTTCTCAGGAAAGGGTTCATCTAATAATCTTTCCTGAGGGCTATATGAGGCTCTTTACAAGACCTGGGGTCATACAGATCAGGTAGCAGATTTTTAGGCCCTTCACTGAGAAAACAGTTTACTATTATAGAGCCAGTTCAAATAAATGGCTATCCAGAGATGTTGCACTTCACTGTAATCCAACAAAGCCTCACATCCCTCAACTGTTTGTTTCCTGTTTCATGGCTTTATTTAAGGAATTTATTGGTTTTCTACAATTGGTTATGTTTTGCCTGGATGTCTTTATGGAATTTATACATACTACATACTACAGCATATCCTGAATATACAAATATAGCTGAAAGCCCAAGAGAAAGATCTTAAAAGAAACTACATGAAGATGATATTGGTCATTAAAGCAATTAATGCACAAAGAGGTGTTTAAGCGTATAATACAGACACACTGTTTCTTTAAAAATCTGCTTTCCACTTGGTTTTTAAAAGTTTATATTTTCTCACACTGGTACAGACATATATCCAATCATCATCCATAGAAAACAATATGGTTTCCAAGTGATCCTAATATATACCTTTTTCTTTATCATAAGAATATGAGATAATTTTAGTAGTAAAAATTATTTTTTCTAATGTTGAAACATTTGTACGCTTTAATGGAATCTCTTCATTTGGAATATCCCTCTACCTCCAATGCATTTTTTATTGTTGGCAAAGGAAAGAACCAGAATGCACAACTTGAGTGCTGGCCAGAGATTTCTTTGATTTTGATTTTGGCTATAATCCTATTGTATTTAAGACTGTATTATATTTGTAGGCCTATCTTTGTGTTTCCTTTAGTAAAGGGTGCTCTGTATATTGTGTGACTTGATTAGTTATAATCTAGATATATATTTTTTTCTCTTGAAAGTGATAGACCATCACATATTTTTACCTTCTGAAAACTTATTATAATATAATTCCTTGAGTTTTTGTTGATTTGTAGACTTGATTTACAGAAACAGTTTTACTTTTCTCTTCTTGATCCTGAAGGCTTGCCTATCCTTATTTCTTAGTATATATGTGTTTTCAAGTTGTAGCAATAATCAATGTCTTGGTTTTGCTACGTAAGTGATTGATAGAGTTAACACATTGTTTTTGGTGTTTTAAAAACTTTGTCATATATTGTCTCTGTGTCCTAATTAGCTTCAGTTGCCAATATTTCAAAACCTACAGTCAAGTGAGGGAGCCTCAGTTAAGGTCATGCCCTCATCAGAGAAGCTGGTTGCTCTATCTGTGAGAGATTGTGTTGATCGATGATTGATATAGGAAGGCTCTTCCACTGAGAGATGCAATATCCCTAAGCAAGTGTGTGTGAGCAACATTAGACAACTACCTGAGAATGAGACAGAGGTGAAACAAGAGATCAACCCAGGAAACATTTGCCTATTGCTTTTGCCCTAATTTTCTTCAAGCTTGACTTTCTATGCTAAGCTCCCAAAATGGTGGACAGTGATCTGACAGCACGAGACTAAACAAGTAAACCCATTCATGACCTGAGATGCTTTTTGTTGGGGGATTTAGTAATAGCAACAAAGTAGCAAATTGGAACAAAATTATATGCAAATAGTGATTTAGTTGCTGCACAAAAACTTGGAATGTTCTCTTTTTATGGAAAGTGGAAAACATGAGGATTTAAGATGGCAAAGGCATTAGAAAGCTGTATACAGAGCTTCATCAGCTGTTCTGCTAGGACCTAGAAGATCAGAGCATTCAGAGTAATGCAAACCAAGGAAGTCCATATCATAGGACTTCTGTGGACAATAGACTCTACGGAAATTAAGCTAGAGGTCATTTGTGTGATATTTTAGCTACAAATAATACTTATTCTGCCCATGCCTTGAAATTGAGTAAGGTAGAATTAAAAAATAATGGACGGGATTTCTTAGATGGAATATTGAATCTGTTGAATGGTTATTATTAGAGAGACATTCAGGACCACAGTGAAAGAAAGAGACAAGTGGAGCAGAAATAATTGTAAAGTCTTTGGTTTGTAGAGAAAAACAGTACTAGGTAGTTTCAGATGGCAGTCACGTGATAAAACAGAGGCAGAATTTTTCAAGGAGATTATCACCATCAAAGAAAAGGTCCTAGCTCTGAATTTGAAGCCTCAAATGATATTCATAGAATAAACGCCTTCTTGCTAATTCTTTTGTTAATGGAAGTAGGACTCAACGTGATTCCTAGTGCCAGGAATGAACTTCATATAAAGCCTGCTCCACATGGTCCAAGTGTGGTACGGTCCTTCCCAATTTTGAATCCAAATTGACAGGTTCACCCATGTTGTGCTTTTTCTGGAAACAAGAAAGATGCAAAATTTAACGTAATAGATTCTTTGTGGTTTCTATTCAGCACTGTGCCAGCCTTCTGTGTTTGGCAGAGTCAGATCACCAGTAAAGATACTGTAAAGATTCATTGCATTAAGCCGTGAGGGTGAAGCCTGAGTTGCATCTTGACACTACAAGATGTTGAAATACGTAAGTTATGAGATACCTGTCATAGAGTGCTGCCTATAGGGAGTGGAAATAACCAATCTGAGAGATGTATGAGATGTTGCATAGATAGGACCCTCTAAGCCTTTTGAAATAGCAACAGGATTTGCTGTTTTCCTTGCTGGTCTTCTTTCCTTGGTACAGTCTTCCCTCACTATGTATACATTCCTCTCTACTGGAATGGAAAGGGGTATTCTGTGCATCTATGTTGGAATGATGTAACTTGCTTCTGTTGTGGCAGTCAAGAGATTTTCTTATATGTCAGAAGAGACTTTGGACATTTAAACAGTGTATGAGTTATTGGCAAATTTTAGGATCATTGAAGTTAGACTACATTTTCATCATGGGATGGCCATAAGCCAATAGAGAATTTCATCAGAAATTATTTGATTGAATCAAAAAAGCTCCCAGAGAAGATGATGTTTCTGGTTTTGACATTGAATGAAAATGTTTCTGTGTATCCCAGGCTGTCCTGAAAGTCAGTATGTACACCAGGCAGGTTTTGCACTTACAGGTCTAACTCCAGTTGAGGGTTGGGGTAAAATTTAGGCCAACATGCCTGGTATCAACATCATTATCATTGGCTGCTGAGTCTGGAATGTAGGGTTTTGGGTTTTTATTTAGTTTTGTTTTGTTTTGTCTATGTAAGCATAGGTTTTTGTGGTGATCTTCATCCACATCTTGCATTTGTAATTTGCCTTAGAGTATATTTAATTTTTTAGGGGCATGTATTCATGACATTAACACTGAGCTTCCTGAGTCATTGAATTGCAGGGATGTGACATTCTTCCAACCTGTTGTGTTTTTTTAACTTAATTCATTCATTTTATTCACATTATTTATTTATTTATTTCATTTTTTTATTTAACTTTTATTAATTACACTTTATTCATTTTTTATCTCCCCATAAGCCCCTACCTCCTCCCCTCCCGGTCCCACCCTCCACCCTCCTTTCTGCATGCATACCCCTCCCCATGTCCACTGATTGGGGAGGTCCTCCTCTCCTTCTTTCTGATCTTAGTCTATCAGTTCTCATCAGAAGTGACTGCATTGTGAGGGTCCTAGGTTATCTCCATGAATAGTCCTTGGTTGGAGTATGAGTCTCTGGGAAGTTCCCTGTGTTCAAATTTTCTTGTTGTGTTGCTCTCCTTGTGGAGTTCCTGTCTTCTCCAGCTCTTACTATTTCCCACTTCTTACCTAAAATTCCATTCACTCTGCCCATCAGTTGGCCATCAGGCTCAGCATCTGCTTTCACAGTCTGCATGGCAGAGGCTTTCAGAGGCCCTATGTGGCAGGTTCCAAGGTTGTTTCCTGTTTCCTGATAAGCTAGGGTTAGATAGAAGGGGGGTAAGTAGTTCCTTCCCTATCAGATTAGGGAAAGGGCATAGGAAAAAAGAAAGAGGGTGAGTGGGACTGGGAATAGATGATGGGGGGGCTACAGTGGGTTTACAAAGTGAATAAATTGTAATAAATAAAATTTAAAAATAATTTAACATCTCAATTGTAACCTCCTCCCTTGTCTCTTCCTCATCTCATCCTCCATTCTTCTTTCCCCCTTGTCCCATTTTATCAGATAAGGGGAGCCCTCCTCTCCTACCAGCTGACACAAACTTATCAAATCTCACTAGGACTGTCTACACCCTCTTTCTTTGTGGTGTACCAATGCCTCCTCCACCATGGTGAAGTGATCAAAGAGCAGGCAACAGAGTCCAGGTCAGAGCCAGCCCCTGCTCCTCTTACTATGGATCCCACATGGAGACTGAGCTGCCTGTCAGCTACATCTGAGCAGGGGTATGGGTCCTCTTCATGAATGGTCTTTGGTGCATGCATCAGTCTCTGCATGTCCCCACAGTCCCAGATTTGTTGGTCTTGTTGGTCTTCTTATGGAGCTCCTGTCATCTCTGAGTCTTTCTATCCCCCCACTCTTTCCTCTGACTCCCTGTGCTCTGTCCAAAGTTTGGTTGTGAGTCTTAGCATCTGCTTCGATCCCTTACTGTTCAGAGGACATGTATGTTAGGCACTCATCCTGTTCCCTCTCTTCAGTCACATCTGGTGTCAATTCTATTTGCAGTTTTGAATGATAATTGAGCATCCTCCATAGGGTCCTCCTTTTTATTTAGCTTCTTTAGGTCTGTGGATTGTAGTATGTTTGTCCTGTATTATGCCTATTATCCACTTATAAATGAGTATATACCATGCATGTCTTTCTGATTCTGGTATACCTCACTCAGAATAATCTTTTCTAGTTCCATCCCATTTCCCTGAAAATTTCATGATTTCCCTGTTTTTAACACATGAGTAGCATTCCACTGTGGAAACGTACCACAATTTCTGTAACCGTTGTTTCATTGAGAGACATGTAGGTTGCTTCCAGATTCTGGCTATTATGAATATAGATGCTGTGAACATAATTGAGCAAATGTATTTATTGAATGGTGGAGCATCTTTTGGAAATATGCCCAGGAAGAATATATCTGAGACTTGAAGTAGCACCATTTCCAATTGTGTGAGAAAGCATCAGAATGATTTCTAATGTGGTCATATAAGTTTTCACTCTCACCAGCAATGGAGGAGTGTTTTACTTTCTCCACATCCTCACTAGCATGTGCTGTCTCTTCAGGTTTTGATCTTAGCCATTCTGATGGAATATCAAAGTCATTTTGATTTGCATTTCCATGATGGCTATTGATATTTAGCATTTATTTAAATGTTTTTCTACCATTTGCTATACCTCTGTGGAGAATTCTCTGTTTAGTTCTGTACCCCAGTTTTAAAGTGGATTATTTGGTTTGTTGGGGTTTAATTTCTTGAGCTCTTTATATATTTTGTTTATTAGCCCTCCCTGTTCTATATAGGGTTGGTGAAGATCTTTTCTCAGGCTGTAGGCTGTTGATTTGTTCTATTGACAGAGTTTTTTGATTCATAGAAGGTTTTAGTTTCATGAGATCCTATTTATTAATTGTTGATCTTACAGCCAGTGCTCTTGATGTTCAGGAAGTTATCTTCTATGCCAATGTGATCAAGGCTTTTTTCCACATTTTCTTCTAACTGATTTAATGTGTCTGGTTTTATGTTGGAACTCTTTGATCAACTTCAACTTTAGTTTAGTGTGGGATGATAAATATGGATCTATTTTCATTTTTCCACACGTAGACTTCCAGTTAGACCAAATCCATTTGTTGAAGATGTTATCATTTTTCCATTGCATGGTTTTAGCTTCTTTGTCAAAAATCAAGTGTCCATATTTTTGTGGGTTTATTTATGAGCCTTCACTTCAATTCCATTGATTCACCAGACTGTTTCTGTAATAGTACCATGCTGTTTTTATTACAGTTGCTTTATAGTATAGTTTGAGATAAGGGATAGAGAAACCTCCTGAAGATCTGCTATTGTACAGGATTGTTTTAGCTCTTCTGTTTTTTTTTTTCCACATGAAGCTGAGAATTGTTCTTTCAGGGTCTGTAAGGAATTGTGTTGATATTTGATGGGAATATCATTGAATCTGTAGATTGTTTTTTGTAATATGCAAATCTTTACTATGTTGATCCTACTGATCCATGAGCATGAAAGATCTTTCTATCTTTTGTTATCTTCAATTTCTTTTTTTCAGAGGTTTGAAGGTTTTTTTCATATAGGTTTTTCACTTGCTTGGTTAGGGTAACACCAAGATACTTTATGGTTTTTTTTTTCCTGGCTATTGTGAGGGGTGTTGTTTCCTTAATTCTTTCTCAGGCAGTTTGTCTTTTGTATACGGAGTGCTACTGATTTTTTGTTAACTTTGTATCCAGCCACTTTGCTGAAGTGTTTTTCAATTGTAGGCATTCCCTGGTAGAACTTTGGGGATCACTTATGTATACTGTCATTTCATCTGTGAATAGTGATACTTTGGATTCTTCCTTTTGAATTTGTATCCCCTTAAACTCTTTTAGTTGTCTTATTGCTCTAGGTAGGACTTCAGGTACTGTATTGAAGAGATTTGGAGAGAGTGGGTAGCCTTGCCTTGTTCCTGAGTTCAGTGGAATTGATTTAACTTTCTTTCCATTTAGTTTGATGTTAGCTATAGGATTACTGTTTATTGCCTTCAATGTTTTTAGGTATGTGCCTTGTATCCTCAGTCTCTTCGAGACTTTAAACAAGAATAAGTGTTGGATATTGTCAAATGCTTTTGTAGCGTCTAAGGAAATGATCATGTGGTTGTGTTTTTTTTCCAATTTATTTATATGTTGGATTACATTGATGGATTCCATGTATTTAACCACATGCATGGGATGGAGCCTACTTGGTCATGGTGGATGATATCTTTGATATGTTCTTGAATTTGGTTTGTGAGTATTTTATTGAGCATTTTTGCATCATTGTTCATAAGAGTGATTGGTCTGAAGTTCTCTTTCTTTTTTGGGTTTTTGAGGATTTATCAAGGTGACTGGAGTCTTACAAATGGAGTTTGGTTATGTTGCTTTCATTTATATTTTATGAAATAGTTTGAAGAATATCGGTATTCTCTCTTCTTTGAAGCTCTGGTAGTATTCTGCTCTGAAATCATTTGGCCCTTGGTTGGGAGTCTTTTGATGTTTGCTTCCATTACCTGAGGGGATGTAAGAGTATTAAATTTCTTTACCTGACCTTGATTCAACTTTGGTAAGTGGAATCAATCAAAAATTGTATATTTCATTTAGATTTTTAAATGTTGTGGCATATAGGCTTTTGACATAAGAGCTAATGGTTGTTTGGATTTTCTCATTGTGATATCTCTCTTTTTATCAGACTTGGTTGATTTGGATAGTGTCTCTTTGCCATTTTCTTAGTTTGGCTAAGAATTTGTCTGTTTTTTATTTTCTCAAAGAACTAGCTCCTGGTTTTGTTGATTCTTTGAACTATTCTCTTTGTTCCTAATTTATTGATTTCAGCCCTGAGTTTGATTTTTCTAGTGGTCTACTCTTGTTGGGTGTGTCTGCTTCTTTTTTCCTAGGGCATTTTGGTGTGCCATTAAGTTGCTTGTATGGGAAGACTCCAGTAGCTTCTGAAGGCACTTAGTGCTATTAAATTTCCTCTTAAGACTGTTTTCATTGCATCTCATAAGTTTGAGTATGATGTGCCTTCATGTTCATTGAACTGTAGGAAGTTCTTTATTTCTTCCCTGACCCAGATTTCATTGTGTAGGGAGTTATTCAGTTTCCATATATATGTAGGCTTTTTGCTATTTCTTTTATTGTCTAGATCTATCAATAGTCCATCATGGCCTGATAGGATACAGGATATTGCTTCGATCTTATATCTGTTGAGGCCTGGTTTGTGACCTACTGTATGTTCATTTTTAGAGAAGAGTCCGTGAGGTGCTGAAAAGAATATATATATATTTTTTTCTGTTTGGGTGAACATTTCTCTAGATATCTGGCAGGTCCATTTAATTCATGACATCCATTAGTGTCATTATATCTCATTTTAGGTTCTGTTTCACTGCTCTGTCCTTTGATGATAGTGAGTTGTTGTGGTCTCTCACTATTAATGTGTGGAGACTGAAATGTTCTTTAAACTTAATTAATGTTTCTTTTACAAATGTGGGTACCCTTGAATTTGAGGCATAGTTGCCCAGAATTGAGACACCATCTTGGTGGATTTTTCCTTTTTTTGAGTTTGAAGTATCCTTCCTCATCCCTTTCAATTAATTTTGGTTGAATGTTTGTTTTATTAGATATTAGAATTGCTATTCCTGCTTGTTTCTTGTGTCCATTTGCTTGAAAACCACATTCCTGCTTCAACATCCCAGGAACTTTTTCCAGGGATTAGCTCAGTGATCTGAGGTTGGAACCAATTTTTTCCTCACCATTGGGTTTCCTTTCACCTGGGAAACACAGTCAGTGGTGTTTTGTGGCCTACTGTTCCAACTGTTGGTCACTGTGCAGTCTCTGCTACCCTGCTGATCAGACACAGTGTGCAATCAGCTCTGCCATCTGGGATCTGTTTTTTTTAATTTTTACTGAATATGAGTATTTGGTTGTATGCATGATTATGCACCTCTTGTATGTCTGATCCTCACAGTAGTCAGAAGATTGCCTCAGAACTCATGAACAATGGATAGTAGTGGGTTCCATGTAAACACTGACAATTGAGCCCAATTATTTGCAAGAGCAGCAAGAGCTCCTCACTGCTGAGCCATCTCTCCTGCCTTATGTTGCTTATTTATGATCATCATTTACATTGCTAATATTTTTCTCTTTCTATTTTTACCTGTTTAAACATGCATTCCCTTTTAGTAAGATCTTATTAAAGTTGCAGTTTAAGCTGTGGCACTGCTGGTTTCTGGAAGATTAATACAGAATTGGATTGAATGTATAATTCCTTGTAGGAGCTTCAGTAAAGACCTCTGAGTTTTTTCTACCTATTATATTTGTTAGTTTGACTTTTAGGGGAAGCTCTGTCTTACAATATAGGTCTGGCTGTCCTGGAACTCTTTGCATAGGTCATGCTGGCATCTAACTCAATGAGATTCACCTGCCTCTGCCTCCTGAGTGATGGAATTAGAGGCATAACTGAATACACCGAGCTTGTCCATCATTTTTTGTAGTTAATAAATGTTTATACATTTCTCTGATATGTAATCAGTACTGTTCATATGTTCATTTCTCTCTGTCTTTCTCTTTCTCTTTCTATTTCACTCTCTTCTCTCTGTTTGTTTTTGTCCACATTAATTGGCATATCTATTTCAAGGCTATATCCTATTGAAAAAGTTCAGATATGACACAGTTATTCAGTTTTCTTCTAAGAATTACTTATTGATAACATTAGCACTTCCCTTTTAATATAAAACATTATTCTTTATTTTTCAACTATAGACTATACATGATTTGGAAAGGAGAATATACAAAACAACTATCAAAGAATAATCATGTGTTCTATGCCTTTTCTTTTGTCTGGTCACTCACAAATATGATCTTATTAGCTATGATTGTTGTTGTTTGCCAACTCACATTATTTTTATCCGTGAATTCACCATAGTCCACTATCCTGTCCCAAAACATACAAGCCCCCCTTTTTACATACTGATAGGTCATATCGCTGAGGCCGGGTCAAAACACAATATTTAATGCCACATTGTCTTTGGACTGATGCCAGTGTCCCCTGTTCACAACATCTCATTTGTTGCTAGAAAAAAATATCGTGGCTATGTTTTTTTTTTCCTTCCACCTCTTCCATCACTGGGTTCTGACCAACTCACCCAAGTAACTGAACCCAATTCATAGATTGCTCAAGAATCCAATTGCTGGCTACTTTAGACTCATGTTTCACAAACTGATGAAACTCCTATAACAAAGGTCTTCAAAGCGTGGCTTTGGATTTCTTACAATCTACTCTTTAGGCTTTTCCTTCTCCCCTCCTTCACCTGATGCACAACACCTAACTGTCTAACATTAGCACTTCTGTGTCAGACAATAAATGAAAGAAGTACTAGAAATATGTGAATATATTTCCAATGAAGTATAAATTTATATTGTTGCCTCTGTTTCTGTTGTACACATGTATCACATATTTTAGACTTCAGTGACCTTCAATGATGTGCATGTGAAATTCAGCCAAGAAGAGTGGGCCTTGCTGGAACCTTCCCAGAAGCAACTCTACAAAGATGTGATGCTAGACACCTGTAAAAACCTCACTGCTATAGGTAAGACTGCAAATATTCTTTCACTTTTAAAATAAGAAGACAACTCTTACTTTATTATTGATCCTCTTCTATAATTCCAATTGAGAATGAGGTAGAATGAGGTGAATAAATCAGACATGTTTCTAAGAGTCACAGAAGATAGTGATTTAAGTTTTTCCATAATAATAATATGATATTTCCAATAATATATATTTTTGGTACTATATTTTAGGCTACAATTGGGAAGATCATAATATTGAAGAACATTTTCAAAGTTCTACAAATAATAAAAGGTAACTTTATGTGCACAATGAAACAGATATGAATCTTAAGAAATTTTAATGTGTCCTGGTACAGATATGAATCTTAAGAAATTTTAATGTATCCTGGAAGTTTGTTTTTTTTTTTTTTGGTTTGTTTTTTGTTTGTTGGCTTCTTTGTATTTTCTGTATTTAAAAGCTTTTTTTTTCTTTGTAGCTGTGGCTTAACTTAGAATTGCTTGTTAGATCAGTCTGACCTCAAAATCACACAGATATGCCTGATTCTGCCACCACAAGTGCTGGGATTAAGGGCATGTACCAGCACATCTGGAAGTTTTAAAGAAAATCAACAGTGTATAAACAGCACTTTTTAAGTGTAACGATGATCATTAAAATCTCACAATTCCATGTACTTCGATGTCAGGTATCTGATTTGTGTTTTCAGGTACTCCTCTAAGATAGAAGAAAATAAAATAATGTTGTAACAGAAAATACCAATGGAATCATATGGATATTACAGCTACTGAGTTGAACTGCCAATCTGTTTAGTCTCATTCTATCTACTCAGATATTGTAAGAGGTATATACATTGAATAGGTGATCAGTGTGTATCCAAAACCTTCTAATAAGCAAATATGTCATAGTACAACCAGTGTTACTCATAGTCATGCAGTAACATTGTAAAGTTTAGTGAAAGGAGCAGCTTATGAGAGTCAAGATTATTGTTGTGGAGAAAACTTAACCCCTATATGACATGTCTATGATGAAAAAAAAACTGTGTTCATTCAGTGTGGGAATCTTTTATTATTACTATAATTTAATAGGTATATCATATGTCACAATGTTTCTAAGACACATGAGCATAGGGATATTGAAAGAAGCAGTGTATCTGTCTTTCTCCAAGAACAATTAATTTTGTAGTAGTCCCCATTTTGAGTAGATTTTCTGACTGTGAAAAATGGTTAGTGTTAATTGGTTTTGCAACTTCATTGTGAATTCATCAGCAAACTCATACTGCTGAAAATACCAATGAATACTAGGAATTTGGAACTTCTTTTGCATGTCCTGCTCACTTCTTAAATGAAGTGTCATTCATACAGTACAAAAATTTGTGAATGGGATTGCTGTGGTAAAACTTTAAATTCTTCCAATAATCTTCATATATTTGAGAAAAGCTCTTATAGAAAAATGGTGCTATAAAAGTGAACCACATAACAAATGCTCTTACCATCACA
Organism: Meriones unguiculatus; assembly: GCF_030254825.1. Taxonomy (NCBI): domain Eukaryota; kingdom Metazoa; phylum Chordata; class Mammalia; order Rodentia; family Muridae; genus Meriones; species Meriones unguiculatus. The sequence continues at coordinate 22,135 of NW_026843687.1, forward strand.
GGAATCTTCAAAAATACCCATAATGAAGGCGAATACCATGAAAGTAAATAAAGTAATAAAACTTTACAATTTGATTATTCTTTACCATTAGACCAAATTATGAAATTAATTCATATAGATAAATATATTTATTAGTGTAATGAAATCACTGTGGTAAATCTTTCACATGTGGCAATTTTCTTTGCAGGTATGAATACAGTCATACTGGAGAGAAACCCTTTAAATGCACTCTATGTGGTAAAGCCTTCTCCTATATCACTGTTCTCATATGGCATAAAAGAACACACACAGGAGAGAAGTCTTACAAATGTAATCAATGTGGTAAAGCCTTTGCAAAAAACAGTCATCTCCTGTGGCATAAAAGAACACACACTGGAGAGAAACCTTATGATTGTAATGAGTGTGGTAAAGCCTTTGCAAAAAACAGTACTCTCATACAGCATAAAAGAACACACACTGGAGAGAAACCTTACGAATGTAACCAGTGTGATAAAGCCTTTGCACAAAACAGTCATCTCTTAAGCCATAAAAGAACACACACTGGAGAGAAACCTTATGAATGTAACCAGTGTGGTAAAGCCTTTGCAAAAAACCATACTCTCATACAGCATAAAAGAACACACACTGGAGAGAAACCTTACGAATGTAACCAGTGTGATAAAGCCTTTGCACAAAACAGTCATCTCATAAGACATAAAAGAACACACACTGGAGAAAAACCATATGAATGTAACCAATGTGGTAAAGCCTTTGCAGAAAGCAGTACTCTATCAAGCCATAAAAGAACACACACTGGAGAGAAACCTTATGAATGTAATCAGTGTGGTAAAGCCTTTGCAGAAAAGTGTAATCTTAAGCCATAAAAGAACACACACTAAAGAGAAACCTCATGAATGTAACGAGTGTGGTAAAGCCTTTACACAAAACAGTCATCTCATAAGCCATAAAAGAACACACAGTGGAGAGAAACCTTATGAATGTATGTAACCACTGTGGTAAAGCCTTTGCACAAAACAGTGCTCTCAGAAGCCATAAAAGAAAACACAGTGGGGAGAAACCTTATGAATGTAACCACTGTGGTAAAGCCTTTGCAGAAAATAGTAAACTCATATGACATAAAAGCACACACACTGGAAAGAAACCTTATACGTATACTCAACATGATAAAGCCCTTGCACAACAGAGTAGTCTCCGAAAACATGAAAAAACACACAGTGGAGAGAAACCTGGTGATTGTAATTAGTGTGATAAAACCTTTGCATGTAACAGTCATCTCCTAAGATAACAACATATTCTGGAAGGAAACCATATGAATTCAACTATGTGGCAAAGCCTTTGCATGTAACATCTCTTAATACATAAAAGAACACATACTGTAAAGAAGCTGTCTGACTGCATCCAATGTGAATAAACTTTTGCACTTCAGAATCATCTTCAAACTCATGAAAGAAATCCTAATGGACAGAAAGCCTATGAGTGCTTTTAACATGGTGAAACCATTCTATATTTGTAAAATTTTCATCATCATGAAAGGATTCATACTGGAGAGAACTTATGAATGTGTTAAAACGGTGAGGCCTTGCACAAATCTAGAGTCATCATCATCATAAAAGTATCCTTACTGGAGAGGAGTTCTGTGATTATAAGCATTGTGGAGAAGCCTTTGTGTTCTTTGGTCCACTGAAATCCAACAGAACTGTGAAAATAGCTCAATGGAAATGATCTCCCTTTTCCGAAGGGGAAAGGGAATAGGGGCAATAGGAATGGAGGGTAGTCATGGGGCAGAGAAGGGAGGGGGATTACAATTTGAATTTAAAGTAAATAAACTTATTTTTAAAACAATACAATGAATGGTGAATATCAATTACATGCAACAGTATTATATAATAAGGTGTTTAGGGAAGACTTATTGATAATCCTGATTCTCAACATTTACTGTTTTCAATTGCCTCAGTTTACACAAGTAACTTTTAGTCCAGTGGATGAATATGTAGGGAATGGTGAACTAACACCAGCTAGGAAGTTCTCTGAGAGTATCACAACAGTGGTAGCCTATAGCAGTTTCTTTCTGTACACATACCTATTGTTCCAGGGTTCTATTGAAAACCATCACAACCCAGACTGAATTTTGAGATATGAGGGAGGAGGCTTTCTCTTCTATGTATGACCCTGCTGCTGGCCTAGTTGTATAACTATGGCAAGGGTGATTTTTCGCTGCCTGACATCATCTGGAGACTGTCTTTTGACATAGATGCCACCAACCAAATTTGATAGATGGCCTTTGACACAGATCCCTGATAACTCTCCTCTCCCTTCAAATATAGGATAATTAGGTTCCATGTTCTTGTTCATATTATATGAATGTACTTTTTAATGCAAATCAAGCATCCTTGAAGTGCCCAGTTTTAAACAATTATCTACACCTATCCTTAGAGCATCCCAGTCACTCCCCAAGGGGTACATACACTCTGTTTTCTAGAATTAAAGTTGAGCTTACTTTCTGAGGTGGTTCCCAGAGTGTTCTGATCACTGTTATGCTTGTGGGTCTTCCAAGCTTTATACCTCATCTACTGCCCCTCATGCCTTTCTGGGTTGGTGGGTATCAGCCATGCACACAGCAAGAGAATCACTTTCTCTGAAATGCTTGTGATAAAATGTTTCAGACTTCATAGCATTTCAAATTTCACGTTTCTGGATGTGAGATGGTAAAGAGTGTCTTGAGGTTGGATTCTTTAAAATGAGTTATACCTAGTGTTTATTTCACAGTAAGGTTGCAGGCAATCGTCATGGTATAAAATCTTCTGAGGTGAGTACAGTGGCCAAGGGAGAAGAAATAAGAGCAGAAATTTTATTTCCCTGTTTTTAAAGGGATGGGTGGATAAGGTATGGGTGGATGATAAAGGAGGGGAACTCCACTTTTGAATGGACTAGGGAAAGTGGTTGGAGAAAAGATGGAGGGAGGATGGGACCAATAGGAGTTGAGAGAGTGAGCTTCAATCAGCATATATAATGAACAAATTTTAAAAAATAAAAACAATTTATAAAATAAAAAAATAGTAAGAAAAACAAAACAAGAGAGCAAAAATTTGAGTCAGTTTGAGTAACCACCCTTACTCAAAGAAATGAAAGAAGATAAATAGAAAGAAAAGAAAAAGAGAATCTTTGTCTTTTCCCCCTTTCTTCCCTGTGGGCTCACTTGATAATCATTATCCAATGGAAACCATGCTTCTCTCTCTGAAGTTTATGTTACCATAGAAGTAAGATTCAAACCTGGAACTAATGGCAGAGGTTCCTAGTTAACATATCAAATCAAACCTACCTGCCATTTTCTCCCAGTAATCCTTCAGTCCTTCCATGTTATCTGGTCCTCCAGGCTAGTACAGCCCATGCAATACCCTGAATTCTTCCCAGGGCCTGAGCTAACCTCACCCCCCCTCTTATCCATCTATAGGCAAACTATTTTGGCTACCTGTCCCTGTCAAGAGCCATGCAGGAGCAACAGCAAAACAGCTGTAGAACTCATGGAATGTGGCTCCCCTGTTAGCATAGTCACAAGGAGTTTGTCTTGGAGAAGCATAATCCCAAGAACTGATTTTCCTGAGGACTTTGTGTTCTTATGTAGCATGTCTCTGCTCGTTGCCCTTATGATGCCCATATTCCTCATAACATGAGTTGTATGAAAACTCTAAGGAGGCTTCTAGCCCATCACTGGGCAATATCACTGGCATTTAAAATTAACAATGCTTGATCTCTTTTCACATGTTAACTGGAGCAGATTAATGAATTAACCAGTGCCCTTGAAAGGAGCCATAGATATAGATTGTTAGCAATGACCATTATACTTAGAAACAATTTGGAAAATTAGATTGTTTAACAAGGTCAGGGAAGATGTTATTGCTAATGGCTCTGATATAAAAAATCTTAGAGAACAATTTAAAGTTAAGAAAAGTACACTCTTAATAGTAAAGCCTAGGAAGTTTTAAGGTTGATGAGCTGAAACAATAGTCCAAGATAACATTGGCTGTCTGGGCACCCTCAAACTGGGTCTAAAACCTGAGACAGCAGTTGATTCCCCTATATTTGTTTTTCCCCTCAGCTTCTTGATATGATTTAATAAAAATGATTAATGAGTAGATGCACACCCCTTTAAGATTTAAAGTACAGGTGCCAGTACCATGCCATTTTTTATTACTGTTGCCCTATAGTACTACTTGAGATCGTGTATGAAGATACCTCCAGAAAATATTTATTGTGCAGGCATTTTTTTAAATCAATTCTGGTTTTTTTTTTTTTTTGTTTTTCCATATGAAACTGAGAATTGTTCTTTCAAGGTCTGTAATGAGTTGTGCTGGTATTTTGATTGGAATTGCATTGAGTCTTTAGATTTCTTTTGGTAGAGTGGCTGTTTTTACTATGTTAATCCTACCAATTCTGGAGTATGAGAGATTTTCTGATATCTTCCTTGAAGTTCTTTTTTTTCATACAGGTCGTTCACTGGCTTGATTAGAGTCACACCAAGGTACTTCATGTTATTTATGGCTTCTGTGAAGGGGTTTTGTTTCCCTAATTTCTTTCTGAGCCCATTTGTCTTCTGTATACAGGAGGGTTTCACGGTTTTTTAAATTTAATTTTGTATCCAGTCATTTTGCTGAAGTTGTTTATCAGCTGTAGGAGTTCCCTGGTTGAATTTTTAGGGTTATTCATGTATACTATCACATCATCTGCAACACAAGCTGGACTGGATGTGGAGAAAAGGGAACCCTTCTCCATTGCTGGTGGGAATGTAAAATTGTACAACCACTTTGGAAATCAATCTGGTGCTTTCTCAGAAAACTGTGAATAGTGTTACTAGAATATTCAATTATACCAACCCTGGGCATATATTCAGAAGATTATCAACCATACAACAAGGACATTTGTTCAACTGTACTCATAACAGCTTTACTGATAATAGCCAAAATCTGGAAACAACTTAGATGTCCCCAAACCGAGGAATAGACATAGAAATTGTGGCACATTTATACAATGCAATACTATTTAGCAATTAAAAACAAGGAAATCAGCAGGCAAATGGATTGAACTAGAAAAGATCACTCTGAGTGAGGTATCCAGAAGCAGAAAGACACTCATGGTATATCCTCACTTATATGTGGATATTAGTCAAATAATGTAGGGTTAAAATACTAAAAACTATACTCCTAAAGGATCTAAACAACAGGAAGAACCCTAGTGAAGATGCTTAATCCTCATTTAGAAGGGAAAAATGGGATAGACATCAGGAATGGGAGAAGACAGGGAACAGGGCAGGAACCTACCGCAGAGGGCCACTGAAAGAATCTACCTAGCAGGGTATTAAAGCAGATGATTAGACTCATAGCCAAACTTTGGGCAGAGAGCATGGACTAATATGGAGGATTCAGGTGATAGAAAGACCTGGATGGGAGAGGTCCTTCACAAGGAGGCCAATTGAGTCAAAAAATATGGGCCCTGGGGGTCCTGTTCCAACCAAGGACCATGCATGAAGAACACCTAGAACCCCTGCTCAGATGTAGCTCATAAGTATCTCAGTTTCAATGTGAGTTCCCTATTAAGTGTAACAGCATCTGTATCTGACATGAACTCAGTGGCAGGCTATTTGATCACCTACTACTGGAAGGTGCAGCCTTGCCAGGCCACAGAGGAAGACAGTGCAGCCATTCTTGGTAAGACTTGAGAAGATAGTAGGAAAGGAAGACTTCCCCTATCATTGGACTAGGAGAGGGGTATAGGGATAGAAGAGGGAGGTAGTTTGTAACTGGTGGAAGATGAAGGAGGGGCTTACAGACAGAAAACAAAGTGAATAAATTGTAATAATAAAAAAGAAAAAAAATGAGTTTTTTTTTTTCCCTGAGATGACTGGACTCAGGCAACTGTCTCTTAAAAACAACTAGAAGGAATAGTATTTCATCTCTACTCATTTTCCTTTTTCCTGTAATACTATATATAATAAATACCCTTGATAAAATTCAGTGGTTTGTCATATATTCCTAGTATTATAATATTGTAAAATATTTTACAAATCAAAATTTGATGTTAAGTGTGTAAAAATAGTTTATGAAAAAGTGGTTTGAATTTTCAAAGAAGCAAAGAATGATTACTCAAAACTCAGGAGGGTGAAAATAAAAGGAAATTGATGGAAGAATAAATTATATATAAAAAAATAATATCTCTTACACAGTAATTAAAACATTTTGGTTATTGAGATTTAAAAAATATACACAGAATATTTCTCAAGTAAACAATGTAAGCTATTAGTAATAGCTCCTATGCAGGCACCCTGATGTATTTCTTTAAATTATTCCTCTTGTCACTGAAATGTGTTCTTTGACAAGTCATGCCACTACACCTTGATGTTCAGGCTCTAATACTGACTATTCAGTTCTTATTTCAGAGTACTGACTTTTTTTAGCCCAAATAGGACTGAAGTCATACAATGTTTGATTTCTGTGTCTAGCTCAGGTCATAACTTTGATGATACATTTTGAGTTCATCCACAATTTCAAAGTAAAATGATTGCCTTTCTTGAAATGTTAAATGTTCTCTTTCGCTCTCTCACATACACATACACACATGCATACACATGCATGATACATGTAATAGCAGTTATTGGCACCCCAAGACTTGAAATTGAAAGAGCCAAAAGAGGGATATATGAGAGATTTTGTAGGGAGGGCTGAGAAATGAGAAATAATGTGATTATATTAAAAATTCTCAAAAAACAAATGTGCATGTTTTCCATGAATAAAAAAAAATTGAATAATATTATATTTTGCACTCATGTGATTCAGGACAATCAAGTCCATTCTATCTTAGCACATGGTAAGCTTTGCTTCAGTAAACATAAGTGTAGATGTGTGCTGGACCAGCCCAAGTCATCTGTTTCAGATGGATAATGGTGGAACTCCTCATTCAGTGTGTACAGTACATACCCTCTTTTAAATTGACTCAAGAATTTTAGGTATTTTTTGTGTGTGAACTGTATAAAATAAAGTTCCCCTAAACTTCCTTTTTGGTCCACTTTCTTCTACTGTCTCCTTCCATCCTTTACACAGAGATGCTGTCCAACCCGGATGATAAAGTGTGTTCAGTAGATGCAGCAGAAGAATGGACATTTTTGTCTAGGCCATTCTGTTAGTTCCTATCTTCCTATTGGAGAATTGAACATCCAAGTTGAGAGATTTCAATGAGCAATGTTTACTATTTCAACTTATTTTGTAGTTATGGTGTGGGGTTTTTGCCTTCTGATTTGATGCTTGGGATTATTCATTCTTTGTGTTGTCTTGGGTGTGGTTAACACTTTAAATTGGAGTATTTCATCAATTGGCTTCTGTAGTGAAGTTTTACAGAGATACTGCTCATATTTCTTTTTATTATGCAATATATCTTTATTCCTCATTTATTATTGAAAGTTTACTGGATATAGGAATAAGGGTCCCTTAAAGATTATATATCTGTCTCAGCCATTCTAGGTTTAGAATCTCTCTTGAGAGATCAGGAGTTATTCTAAAGAGCCTGAATTTATATGCAACTTAGTATTTTCAACTTGTAACTTTTAATATCCCTTCTTTGTTTAATATGCTTTTCTTTACATTTAATGTTTTGATTTTATGTGCTGAGCACAATTTCTTTTTGATACACTTTAATTGTTCTATATATGTTTTGTACTTTTATAGGCTACCCCTTCTTCATTAGGTTAAGGATACATTCTTCTTTTATTTTGCTGAAAATATTTTCTAGGATTTTGCTGTGAGTTTTTTCTTCTTTTTCTATTTCTATTATTCATAAATTACTTTTTTTCACTTTTTATATTTTCTGGATCTTTTGTGCATGGCTATTTAACATTTCTTTTGACACAATTGTTTTTCTTCTTCTTCTTCTTCTTCTTCTTCTTCTTCTTCTTCTTCTTCTTCTTCTTCTTCTCATCCTTCTCCTTCTCCTGCTTCTCTTCTTTCTCCAACTCTTCCTTCTTTTTCTTTCTCTTCATCCTCCTCCTTATCCTTTTTTTTTTCTTTTAAAAATCGTCACTTTACTTGTATATTCATCCGGATTAAAGTTTTTCCTTCCTCTAATCCTGGCAACTCTTTCCCATCTTCCCTTCTATCCTGTCTAAATTCACCCTCATATTAAAAAGGAGGACTATAATGTATAATAAGAAAATAAAATAGCAAAAATACAAAAGCAAACATATCTGAGTAGGAAAAAGAAAAAGAAAAAGAGCCCAAGTTAAGAAATGATGCAGACTTGTTCATATGTGCAGGAATCTCATAACATATTAAACTTGAAATAATGGTATACACACAGAGGACATGTAGTTTTAAAAATAGAAAAAAAATCTTCAGAAAATTAAAATGAGAACTATGATAAAAAAATTTTAAATGCATGCCAAAATTCTAGGAAATGAGAATCCAAACTTGCCAGTGAGGGAAATCTTTGGCCATCTACCTTTTTGAATGTACTCTTAAAAATACAATTAAGAGTAGTCCCTTGGATAAAATGAGTGTCCCTTGGAGAAAACTACATTTTCATTTGCAAGCACTTATCAATTAGAGATAGGGCTAGGGACAGCAATAAGTCTTTGTGCATGCTGCCTCAGTCTCTTGCAGCTTGTATATTCTTCAGTCCTCTTAATTTGTAGTGATTTGTTCTTTGATATCCTTTATCCTTTCTGGCTCTTACACTCTTCTGGCTGAATTACTGAAGAGCCTGGAGGGCATATTCTGAGGTCTCTCACTGACTATCTATTTTCTCTATGAGCCTCTGAATTTGTCTCCATCAGATGCAGGATGACACTTTTTTGATGATGGCTGAACAAGATACTGGACTATGAGTATAGCAGAATGATGGCAAGGGTCATTTTAATACTTTCAGTAGAACATAGTATTTGCTTTTTCCCTAGAACCATGGGCTATGTAATTTCTTTTTCTTGATCAATAAACCAATGTCAGGTGTGAATTCCATCATGTGAAGTGGGCCTTAAGTCAAACTATAGATTGGTTATCTACTCCTACAACTGTTGCACTAATATTGTCTTACAGGTAGGACACTGTTATAGTTCACAAGTTTGGTAGCTGGGTTAGCATTTATATTTCTTCTCTTGTAGTTGCAGAGTACTTCCCATACAAAAGTTGCTAGAATGCAGGTGTGACAGTTCTATATAGGCACAAGCTCTATTTATCTATGTTCCATGTAAGTGTAAGTGTTGTCTCCAGCAAGAGGGCACTGCACTCAATTTGTGGAGAGTAGCCTATAGTCTTGGCAAAAGCCTGTATTGTTTTGTCATTACAATCACACCACTTTGGCCAATACCTCAGTTAAATATAACCCATTACCAGTACTGGATGCTTTATTTAGTGACAAGAAATTTCCAGTTGGAACTTTCTTCTTGTGTGGTGATTTCATTTATATTGGCTTCATATATGTATTTGAGAAAGTTTCTATTGCATTAGGTTTCCACTGTACCACTGTTCCACTGTACCAAACATGACCCTTAATTTTACCTGTCTTTTTTCATGTTACGTTTTCATTGCCCTCTTCCTTTCCCAATACCCTTCAATTCTATCTTTTTAGCCCACCTTCTATTTGTACCAACTATTTTATTTCCCTTTCCTATGGAGAAATCTCTGCCTCCTCTAACCTCCATTTCTTAATCTGTATGTATCCCCTGTGGTATTATGTTCAGTTGCTTCCATATCATACATCTTGCAACTAATATATATGTAAAAGCAAATACATTCCCTATTTGTCTTTAGGAGTCTAGGTTCTCTCACTCTCAGTTACCTGCAAAGGTGCATTTACCTTCATGTTTCATGATTTGATTTTTTAAATGTCTGAGTAATATTTGATTATGTAAATACACTAGTACTATAACAAAAATAGAAATACACACTGGAAAAACAGATAAAATCTTCCCAAATGATGCTGACCAAACTAGATGTCTATATGTAGAAACATAGAAATAGGTTCTTATTTTTCACACAAAGTCACCTCCAAATGGATTAAAACCTCACCAAAGTTCATATACAGTTAAAGCCATCAAATCAGCACAGCTATTTGACCAAGATCCAGCACAGCTGAGCTGCATGTTACAATAGCCTTCATGCTATCTTTCAGGCTTGGTCTTGATCTCCACTTGCTCTATGCTTAGAGGGCTTTCAATACATGTACAACCTGGAGACATTGGAGCAATGGTAATTTTTTTAATGAATCATTTATGCCTTCACCCTGTGGTACTGCTTCTAAGCTTCTCCAGAAAAATCCTGATCATACTGCCCCTCTCATTTTTAGGGGAAATATCAATTATCTGGCCCTACATGAATGTCTTTATGGATGAATATCAATAATCTGGCCCTGCATGAATGTGGAAGTTGTAACTCACATAAAAATGGCAGATAACTCCTTATGAGACTTCAGCTCCAAGATAGTCTTGCAAAATCTACCCCTGTGCTTCCTCAAGAAGAAAATAATCAGAACACACTCTTAAAAAGGCAAACAAAGTTTGTAGTGCTAGAAGAGTTGATAGTATTTGAGATTAAATACCTAGTACTGCTGTATCCTCAGGAGATTACTTGGCATATAAGATTAGAAGCTACATATGGTATGCCCCTCAATGACTTTACGGAGCTGTAAATGAATGGCTGGAGACATCTTCACCTACACTAGGGTCTATAATGATGGACAAAGAATGTTTTGTAAAAGCTATTTTAAAAGTGAGGTATTAGGACCTCATTTTCCTAGAAATATCAGCTTGCACAGTATCACTGTGATGTTGTATGACCAAAATAATGAAAGAATACTTAATTTAGCACATAAATAAATTCTAAAAGATATGAGGTATAGACATTACATTATGCCAGGAACTGAATAATGATTGTTGCTGCTTTGGCCTAAATTGTTTCTCTTGAGGCTGTCCATTAAAATTTGAAAATATATTTCTTGGGACAAAGCAATATGCCCAAGCTGGTTTAAACATTTTCTATCTATTGCCATTGAATCTGAGAATGCTTCCAACCAGAGAATGGGCTTTCAGGCTGTGGCAAATATGCCTCAAGATTTTAAAAAATGTCAGGTTATGGTATTGATGAAGAAAAATGATAGTAAAAGATAAGGTTTATCAGTGATGACTAAATTTATGACCAAGAGACAGTTAAAACTCCTGTCTGGGGACAAGAAGGATATCATCTACGTTTTAAAACAATGTGAATCTCTTTTATTATTGAACTCTGTCTAAATAAAGAAGCATTATGACTGCCAGTCAGTCCAGACTCTAAGTTTCTTTGGACAACCATGTCTGACTCGTTTCTGCCCCATCTTATCCTTCCCTCCTCTCTGGAAACTATCAACTGCTGGGGCTGGTCCCCTGTCTTTCACCACACTCTTTCTTTTTTTCACAGTAGGATGAATACTCACAACTAAAGATCTAGAGCTACATTCTTCAGAGTAGATAGGACATGTGATATCTGTTTTCTGAATCTGAGTTACCTAAATCAATATCGTCATTTATATTTCTATCTACTTATGTACATACTATTTCACTTATCTATATCAGGTGAAGGATATTTAGGTGTTCTCATATTGTACCTATTGTGAACAGAATAGCAATGAGCATGGTTGAGAAAATATTTTTGAAGGAGTATGTTGAGTCCATTGTGCATATGTCAAGGAAAGTTATAAGTGGTTCATATGGTAGATTTATTTTCATCATTTTGAGAATTCTGCACACTGATTTCCACTGTGGATGTACAATTTTGCAAGCTCCCTTTACCAGAGATCCAAGTTTTTGCCTGTCCAACAGAAGATGTCAACTGTCAACCTAATTCCTGTTTCCTCCAGAAAAATAAAATACTAAGGAAAATTATATAGTACCTGTATTTATCAGAATTACTATTATGTAATTAAAATTTGAATACTTATATGTCCATAAATTAAAAAGTAACATGTATAACTTACTAAAATGTGTTTTCAGAAGTAGTTTCTATTCTGAAATAGAGTGTATCTATATAACAATGCTTAAATGAAGGGCTCTTTTAATTATGGTTAGATATACACTTTATATAAACTTACTAAAAGTAGGGATAAATAATTTCATTTGGAGACACTAAGGTATTTTATTGTAGTCTGGTTATTGGACTTAATGATGGGTGAGTCATGGTGCTTGAGAAAGATCCCCAAAACTATAGCTGTGCTGACAGATAAGCACAGAGCCATGCAGGGCATGGCCAAGCACAGAGGATCCTAAAATGGCAGGAAGTTCACTGCCATGGGCAGGCAGTGGTTTCTCTCAAGGTTTTGGTACTCTTGAATTCAGCAAGGGATACATTTCTGCTGATCTACGGGGAGAAAGTAAATCAACATCTCAACTCCTACAAGTTACTCCATGTTCAGTCTATGAAGAAAGATTTCCAATGATATTGTGTGCATCCTATCACATTCTCTTTTACTATAGTGCCAAGAAGGACACTAAACATACATTATTTGTCATTTGAGGTATTGGTTGCCTAAGTTTTGTGTTTTTTTTCTAGCTAGATCTATGATTAAAGATGGTGAGTATTTTTTGTGAGTTTCTCAGTAAATTGTGTCTTATTTATGCTTCATTCTGTCACCCATGTTTATCATTAATTTTTACAATTTGAACACTTTGTATGCCAATTGTAGCCCCCTCCCTCATCTACTCTATGTCCTACTATCTCTCCCTCCTCCTCCCCTATCCTTCTTCTGTAGAACTCTGATAAGAAATATCCTATCAGACACTAGCTTATCAGGTTCCATTAAGACTCCCTGTATCCTCTTCATCTGTGGGCTGACTAGGTGGCCCCACCAGGGAGAAGTAATCAAGAATCAGGCAACTGAGTTCAGAGACTGTCTCTTCTCCCCTTACTAGGGATCCCATATGGAGACTGAGCTATGTTCTACATCTGAGCAGGGGGTCTGAGTCCTCTCATGCTCTTTGGTTGATGCATCAGTCTCTGCAGGGCCTCAGAACTCAGATTTGTTTTTTTGCTTTGTTGATCTCCTTGTGTGACTCCTGACCCCGTTAGGTCCTTCTCTCTCCCACTTCTTCAATAAGACATTTTGTGCTTTATACAAAATTTTGCTGTGGGTCCCTTCATCTGCTTCATTCACCTGTTGGGTGGAGTCACTTAGTGTTCATCCGTGGAGGGCTCCTATCCTGTTCTCTCTCTTCTATGGGTTCTGGCGTCTATCCTGTTTTCTTTTCTGAATGAGAATTAAGCATCTTCCCTATGTTCCTCCTTGTACTTTAGCTTTTAAAAGTCTGTAGATTTTAGTATGTCCAATCTATATTGTATGGGTAATGTCCACTTATAAGTGAATATATACCATACATGTATTTCTGCTTCTGGGATACATCACTCAGGGTTATCTTTTTTAGTTTCATCCATTTGCCTGCAAATTTCATGATTTCCTTGTTTTTAATACCTGAGTAGTATTTCCTTGTGTAAACGAACCACAATTTCTGTATCCATTCCCCTATTGAGGGACATCTAGTTTGAGTCCAGTTTCTGGCTATTGTGAATAAAGCTGTTATAGTCATAGTTGAGCAAATGCCCTTGTTGTATGGTTCAGCATCTTTCTGATATGTCTAGGAGGTGTTTAGCTGTGTCTTGGGGTAGCAGTATTTACAGTTTTCTGAGAAAGTGCCAGACTGATTTCCAAAGTGGTTGTACAAGTTTACATTCTACCAGCAATAGAGGAGGGTTCTCCTTTCTGCACATCCTCTCCAGCATGTGTTGCCCCTTGAGTTTTTGATCTTAGCCATTCTGATGGGTGTGAGGTGGAGTCTCAGAGTCATTTTGATTTTCATTTCTCAGATTTTTAAGGACGTTGAGCATTTTTAAGTGTTTGTACACCATTCAATATTCCTCCGTTGAGAATTTGTGTTCAGCTCTGAACCCTATTTTAAATTGGATTATTTGATTTGTTGGGTTATTTATATATTCTAGATATTAGCCTTCTGTCAGATGCAGAGTTGGTGAAGATCCTTTCCCAGTCTGTACACCATCATTTTTTCTGCTGACAGCGTCCTTTGCTTCAGAGAAGCTTTTAAGTTTCATGAAATCCCATTTATTGATTTTTTATCTTAGAGCTTGTGCTGCTGGTGTTCTGTTCAGGAAGTTCTCTTTTGTGCCAATGTGTTCAAGCTTCTTCCTCACTTTTTTAAATAACAGATTAAGAGTGTTAGTTTTATGTTGAGGTATTTAATCCACAAGGACTTTACTTTTGTGCAGAGTGATAAGTATGGATCTATTTGTATCTTTCTGTATGTGGACATCCAGTTAGAGAAGCACCATTGGTTGAAGATGTTCTTTTTACATTGATTGGTTTTGCCTTCTTTGTCAAAAATCAGGCGCTGTAGGTGTGTGGGTTTATTTCTGGGTCTTTGATTCAATTCCATTGATCCACGAGTATGTTTCTATGCCAGTACCACACCGTTTTTACTGTTTCTCTGTAGTACACCTTGAGATTTAGGATGGAGATACCTCCAGAAGTTTTTTTATTGTACTGGATTCTTTTAACTATTCTGGCTTTTTTGTGTTTTTATGTGATGTTGAGAATTGTTCTTTCAAGGTTTGTAAACAATTGTGTTGGTATTTTGATGGAAATTGCATTGAATCTCTACATTACTTTTGGTAGGATGACCATTTTGCTGTTATTCCTACTGATCCATGGGTATGGTGGATCATTCCATTTTATGATATCTTCTTCAATTTCTTTCTTCAAAGACTTGAAGTTTTTTTTATACAGATGTTTCACTTGTTTGTTGAGTCACACCAGTGTACTTTATGTTATTTGTGGCTATTGCAAGGTTGTTTTTTTTTTCCTAATTTCTCAGCCCTCTTGTCTTTTATATACAAGAGGGTTTCAGATATTTTTAGTAACTTTATATCCAGCCACTTTGCTGAAGGTGTTTATTAGCTGTAGTAGTTCTCTGGTAGAATTTTTAGGGTCACTCATGTATACTTATCATATCATTTGTGAATAGTGATACTTTGACTTCTTCCTTTCTGCTTTGTATCTCCTTCATTTCCTTTAGTTGTTTTACTGCTCTAGCTAGCACTTCCAGTACTATGTTGAAGAGAAAGGAGAGAGTGATCAAACTTGACTTGTCTCTGATTTCAGTGGGATTGATTTAAATTGCTTTCCATTGAGTTTGCTATAGGCTTCTTGTATATTATCTTTGCTGTGTTTAGGCATGTGCCTTTTATCTCTGATATCTCCAAGACTTTAAACATTAATTGAGCTTGGATTTTATTAAATGCTTTTCAGCATCTATTGAGATGATCATGTGGTTTTTCTTTTTCAGTTTGCTTACGGGTGGATTACACTAATGGATTTCTGTTTATTGTACCTCCCCTGCATGCCTAGAATGAAGCCTACCTGGTCATGGTAGATGATATCTTTGATGTTTTCTTGGATTCATTTTGTGAGTATTTTATTGAGTATTTTTCTTTCAATATTTATAAGAGAGAATGGTCTGAAATTATCTTTCTTAGTGTATCCCTGCCTTTTAGTTAGCTTTTGTGAGGTTTAGGTATCAAGGTGAATGTAGCCTCACAGAATGAGTTTGGTAATGTTCCTTCTTTTTCTCTTTTGTGAAATAGTTTGAGTATTGGCGTTACCTCTTCTTTGAAGATCTCTGCTGAAACCATCAGGCTTTGTTTGACAGGGAGACTTTTGATGACTGCTTCTATTTCATTAGGACATATAGGTCTATTAATTTAGTTACCTGATCCAGATTCAACTTTGATAAGTGGAATCTAGCAAGAAAATATTCCATTTCATTTAGATTTTCAAATTTTGTGACATATAGACTTTTAAGGTAAAACCTAATGATTCTTTGAATTTCTTCAGTGTCTGTAATCATACTCCCTTTTATTTTCTGATCTTGCTGATTTGTATAGTGTCTCCCTGTGTTTTAGTTAGTTAGGCTAAAGGTTTGTCTATCTTTGTCATTTTCTCCAAGAACCTGCTCTTTCTTTTGTTTATTCTTTGAATTGTTTTCTTTGTTTCTAATTTATTGATTTCTGCCCTAAGTTTGATTATTTATACTCCTCTTGTGTATGTCTGCTTCCTTTTGACTAAGTCTTTCACATGTGTTGTTATGTTGATTTGAGATGCCTCAGATTTCTTTATGAAGGCACTTAGTTCTATGAACTTTCCTCTTAGAATTACTTTCATTATGTCTCATTAGTTTGGGTAAATTGTGCCTTCATTTTTGTTAAATTCTAGACAGTCTAATTAGTTTATTTCTTCCATAATCCAGCTGTCATTGAGTAGAGTTCAGTTTCCATGCATATGCAGGCTCTTTACTACTTTTTGTTACTATTGAGGTCTAGCTTTAGACCATGTTGTTCTAATATGATACAAGGGATTATATTGGTATAATGTTCTTTTTTTGGAATGTATACAATTTACCCTTGTTCATTCAAATGCTTATTTCTCTCCTCCACTGTCTGGATTCAATCCAGGTATTGCATTGTGATGCTTTTTCTAAGCATCACCTGTCTCAAGTTTGCATAAACATGCCACCATTTGTTCTCTATATTGTCAATTAAAACAACCAGCCCCAATACTGAGTAATGGAGAGGATAAGGTGAGACATCCTGGTCCAGAGTGGGAAGAAGAGGAAGGAGACAGGAGAGGAGAGGAGGAGAATCTGCAAGAGAGGTTTTGGCACCACATGTAGAAATGAACTGGAACTAAGATATCACTAAAAGCCATATGATGGGTGAATCTGAATGGTAGGAAACTCTGTGGGCTTAGAGGTTTAGGATGGAGTAACTGTTAGCCAACATTGTGCTCTAGGTTAATTAATTAAATCCTAGTCTCTGTGTGGTGATTTGGTTATACCGCTTTTTAAGAATAACCACTGCTTAACTAAAAGATTTATCAATAGTAAATATTAATAATCTACAACAAATGGCACTCAACTAATCTAAGTATCCACACCCTTTAAATCCTACTTTAATTTAATTTGGTGGGGGAGAGGAACAAGCTCTCAGCGATACAACCCAAACTTTAAACCTAGAAACTTCCAGATAAATTACTGGCTCTTTAAAAGAGACTCTTAAACATGCCTCAGAGCAAAAGACAGCCTACTGTGGGCAGACCTGAGACCGAACAAAACTGGTTGCTACTACAGTCTAACAGGATAAGAGATAAAACAGACTTCTTTGAGCTTGGCTGATAATCTCTTCTACAGTTTTAAGACAGAAATAAAGGAAAGTTTAGAAATTATGACCATGGTTACATTCATATTCCTCAATTTAACTTTAAAAATTGATTTAGCCTTTTTTTATGGTGTGTTAAATTTATTATACTCGAGTAGTTATCAAATTCATAAAATTTGCAAGTGAAAGTGAAGTAAAACTTGCATTTTCTTAATATAGATGAAAATGTACATTGATCTAGTCTTTTGGCTTTTTTAATTAATTTATTTTTTTTCATCAATTACACTTTATTCATTTTGCATCCCCCCATAAGCCCTTGCCTCCTCCCCTCCCAATCGCACCCTCCCTCCTCCCTCTGCATGCATGCCACTCCCCAAGTCCACTGATAGGGGAGGTTCTCCTCTCCTTTCTGATCTTAGTCTATCAGTTCACATCAAAAGTGGCTGCATTGTCCTCTACTATGGCCTGGTAAGGCTGCTCCCCCCCAGGGGGAGGTGATCAAAGAGCAGGTCAATCAGATTATTTCAGAGGCAGTCCCTCTTCACATTACTATGTAACCCAATTGGACTCTGAACTGCCCCTACATCTGTGCTGATTTAGCCTTTTATGTGTTCTCAAAGGCAAAGGCTTTAGAAAAAATACTGGAACAACACAAAGAACAAGGAGAACAATATGAAGAAAAAAATGAATGTTGGAAACAGGACATAAAACAAGAGATACAAAAACTTACAGAACATGACAAACAACAGGAAAATAGGGCAGTGGTTTTAGAAAATATACTGGAAAACACAAAGAACAAGTAGAACAATATAAAGAAAAAAATTAAAAGTTAGAAGCAAGGCATAAAACAAGACATTCAAGAGATTATTGAACAAAACAAAAAATAGAGAGATGGGTGTAAAATATGGGTACAGACCTTAAAAAAACAGTCTAGAATACTAAGTAATACACAGGCAGACACAAAAGATAATAATAAAGAAAGCCAAACAAAATTGGTTAGAAAACAAATGTTAGCTTATCCAGTCAGTGTACAACAGAGACCAGCAGATGATCACCCACAGGATTACCATGAGGCTGAATGGCACCCTGTGGAAGTGCTAGACCTGAGAAAATTTAAAGAGAGTGTCACCAATTTTGGAATGCATTCACCATTTGTTAAACAAATGCTGACTTCCTGGCCAATGAGTATAGTAATCCCAAAGGACTGGGAGGATATGGCAAAGGCAATAAAAGAACCTGAGCCATATTTACAATGGCTATCATGGTGAAGAGAAGAGGCTAGAGAGATAGCATACAAAATAGAGCCAGGGCTGTTGGTATTTTTAAGGAACAGCTGCTTGGTGATGGCCAATAGGCTGACACAGAGATACAAGTTGTATATAATGAAGAAACCTTAGTATTATGTCACCTAGCAGCCTTAAATACCTGGGACAAGGTTGAGGAATCAAGAAAAAGGCTTGAGCTATTCTCTCAGGTCACACAAGCTCCAAGTGAAACATTCACTAATGTTTTGCAAAGCTGGGGATACAAGTATATCAGATCCACTAGCTAGAAAAGCACTAATAGAACCTTTAGCTTTTGAAAATCCAAAGATTTTGAATGTAAAGATGTAATAAGGCCATTAAAAGCAAGGTGTGCACAAATAGATGAATGTGTTATAAATAGGATTGACATCAGACCTCAATTTGACCTTGATAGGAGAAGCTACCCCTAAAAACATTGGGAAATGTCTTAATTTTGATGAGCAAGGTTGTTGCAAATAGAGTTACCAGGAAAAACAAAATAATTCAAAAAGGGAGCCTATACATCCTAGAATATGCAGAAGATGTGGCAAGGGTTGACATTGGATTAGTGAATGTAGAGCACAGGTAAATGGGGTAATCCTTTATCAAAAATGCCTGAGGGGGCCATTCTCAGGCCCCAGTACAGGACAGGGATACTCTTCCACAAGAAAGTTAAATGACACTGCTCTGGGAATAAACATTAAAAACTTGGACAGCAAGGCCAAAGCAGATTCTATATATAAATTAAAAAAAAAAAAAAACAGGAAGAGAGCAAAAAACATATATATTTGCAAGCCTTTATAAATGATCAAAAGCCAAAGTTAAAGATAATTTTAAATAATATTGAAATTGAAGGCATGGTAGATACTGGGACTGATGTCACAATTATTACTTCTAAATCCTGGCCCCCAAATTGGCCACTTCAAGAGGTGGATATTCAATTCCAAGGAGTTGAAACTTTATCTAAAGTGAAACAAAGTGTTAGATGGCTTAAATGTACAGGACCAGAAGGTCAAATAAGAAAACTAAGACCGTATGTGGCTGAGATAGCCATAAACTAATGGAGAGGAGATCTGTTACAACAATGGCAGACCCAGATTAACAACCCCAAATTCAAAGGCAAAACAGGTAATACTGCTGATAAACAAGTTAAAATTATTTAAAAATGCCATCAAAAACAGTTACAGGCTGTCCAGTCTGTCCATAAACAAAATATAACAAAGGCATTCTTTTCAACTTCATGTTGGGAAGCCACTGCTAATAAAACCCCCACAAGCTTACCAAGGTGGTTGGCTGACCAACCTATTTGGATTGAACAATGGTCTGTGAGTAAAGAAAAATTACTGGCAGTAGAACAGTTAGTCCTGGAACAGCTGGAGGCTCAACATATAGAGGAGTCCAACAGCCCTTGGAATTATCCTGTATTTGTCATCAAAAAGAAATCTGGCAAATGGAGGATATTAACAGATCTCAGAGCCATTAACAAAATTATTCAGCCAATGAGATCGTTACAATCCAGAATCCCATTGCCTTCTGTGTTACCTAAGGAATGGCCTATTATAGTGATTGATTTAAAGGATTGCTTTTTCACAATTCCTTTACATGAGCATGATAGGGAAAGGTTTGCTATCTCAGGACCCACATTGAATAGAAGCTGTCCAATAAAGAGATATCACTCAAGGGTCTTACCACAGGGGATGTTGAACAGCTCTACTTTGTGCCAATATTTTGTACAACAGCTGTTGGAGATAATTCATAAGCAGTTTCCTCAATCCATAATTTACTATATGGATGATATCTTATTAGCTGATTCAGGTAGAAAAACATTAGAAAATATTTTTGATGAAATAAATAGAACTTTGTCTTGTTGAGGTTAAGAGATTGCTCCCGAAAAAGTACAAAGAGGAGATTCTATTAATTACCTAGGGTACAAAATAGGTCTACAGAAAACTCCACCACAAAAAGTACAAATTAGAAGAACCCAATTAAAAACTCTCAATGATTTTCAAAACTTGCTGTGAGATATTAACTGGCTATAGCCTACATTTGGTTTAGCTACTCAAGAGCTAAATAACTTATTTCAAAACTTACAGGATGATAAGGACTTTAAAAGTCCAAGAACATTATCAACTGAAGATGAAAGTGAATTGGCTCTGGTAGAAAGGAAATTACAAGCTGCATATATAGACAATATTGATCCAAATAGGACCTGTATTTTGGTTATCTTGCTTTCCACTCATTCTCCCACAGGAATTCTTATGCATAAGGTGGACTGTGTCTTAGAATGGGCATTTTTGGTACACAAGCAAAATAAAAAAATAAAAATCAATATAGAAAAGTTCCTGAATTGATCCTAAAAGGAAAAATGAGACTTCATCAGTTGGCTGGAACAGATCCAGCTGAAATTCTGGTGCCCTTTACCAATGCTGAGATTGTATCGTTATGGGTAGAGAGAGAATGGATATTGGCAAAGAGCTTGTTGTGAGTTTTTGGGAGAAATCAGCAACAGATACCCAAAAATCAAGTCACTTCAGTTTATAAAAAGAAACAATTAGATTCTCCCTCGTATAATAAAAGGAACTCCAAATTTTGGAGCTCCCACATTTTATACGGATGCAAATAAATCAAAAAGGGCAGGTTGTAAGTCGGACAATCTGAGTAAAGTGGTGGTGGGGGTCCTTACGATTCAGTTCAAAAATCAGAATTATATGCAATTCTCTTGGTGTTATCAATTTTTCAAGAATCTCTTAATATAGTCACTGACTCTCAATATTCAGAAAGATTTGTTCTACATATAGAAACTTCTGATCTAATTCAGGATAATTTGGACTTAACTTCACTCTTTCTTCAATTACAATGAGTAATCAGAAATAGAAATAATCCATTGTATATAACATAGATCAGATTTGATATGGGCCCACCAGGCCCTCTAGCACAAGGCAATGATGAAATTGATCAACTATTGACAGGAAGAATATTAGAGGCCTCAGAATTTCATTTAAGAAAACACCATGTTAACAGCAAAGGCTTAAAAAGAGAGTTTTCTATCACTTGGCAACAAGCCAAAGAAATTGTGCAAAAATGTCCCACTTGTTCTTTATATAACTAAACTCCACTACCTGTAGGAAGTAACCCAAAGAAATGAAATTTGGCAAATCACGTGTTTTATTTTATAGAGTTCGGTAAACTGAAATATGTGCACCATACTATAGACACATATTCAGGGTTCCAATGAGCATAAGCCATAAGTTCTGAGAGGGCTGATTCAGTTATTACACATTTATTAGAAGTGATGGAAGTTATTGTTATGCCTACACAGATTAAGACTGATAATGCTACAGCATATGTCTCTAATAAAGTGAAAAGATTTTTTTACATATTATAAGATAAAACATGTAACAGGTATAACTCACAATCCTGCTGGTCAAGCAGTCATTGAAAAATAGAATCATACTTTAAGGGACATGCTTAACAAGCAGGGAGGGGTATTAAAACACCACAGAGATAGATTACATAATGCTTTATTGACCTTAAACTTCTTAAATGTTAATGAAAAACAAAAAACAGATGCACAACGACACTTGGTTATAGTAAAAAAAACTGCTGAATTATTTTAGCCTATATATTTCAAAGATATCCCAATTTCAAAATGGACAGTAGGGAATGTGTTACACACTGGGGAAGAGGTTTTGCATATGTTCACACACGAGAAGAGAAATTATGGGTTCCTTCAAAACTAATAAAAATCAGATATCACAGAGGAAGATCACCTGAAGACCTTGGCCACACACAAGAAGAGAGAAATCAAGAAGACCAAACAGAACAGGTAATATAAATTGATAATCCCTTCACATGGGAACAACTCTACAACTGACTGAGACATAAAAAATGTCTCTAGCGGAATTTCAGCAGTGCATGGCCAACAATTCCTTGGCTATAATAGCCTCAATATTTATTATGCCATTCTTTTAATTGGCATTGATAAAATTGGTTTACAGTTTAATTTCATTCTGAACATCTCTTACATTTATAATTTTAGAACTGTGTAATGCTTGTGAGAAATTATATGTTTGCAGAACAAAAGAAGTGAATACTGGAGATGCTGGACCAAACCTGACAAAATCCGCCTTCCAGCATGCTGAGACATTAACACATCTGTTTCAGAATCTTGCATGTTCCATAATTCTGCTTGTTTCTGCCTCAACTGCTTCAATTGGTGTTTCTCATCATGACCTGTTCCCAAGAGAGCTTTGAAGAAAGCTACAAATCCTAATTGGTCCAGCATTTTAGACTGTTCTAAACAGGACTTTTATTAACTCTTATTATTTTCTCAACATTCAAAGACTGGACCACAAATATTGCTTGCTTAATTAAACATGTTTTCATTTTTCTTTGGGTCCCCAGCAGTATTTCTACATGTCCAAAATGTCAGCTAGAAGAAATCACTGATAATGATGTCCTATTTTTTTAAGGGGGAATGGGTAGGTTTTTGGTTGTTTTCTGTGGCTACAAGTGTTTATTGTTGTTGGGAGATATTTATAAATTAATAATGGTCTTACTCAGAGTGAAACTGTTATGTCCAGTACGGGAACCCCAAAAGACCAGGGATACACTCTGCTGTAAATACATGAGGTTTTTAAAATTGTATACATGTTTGGATATGGGACATAAACTTCCTGTGGACACAGGAGAGGAATGTAGCCCTGAGATCTAGGGAAGCATGGTTTTTATGGGGCAAAACTGCAAGCAGGAACTTATATGCTTTGGCATTACATGATTGGGGAAGGGGAATTGACTTTTGAAATGATTGGTCCACTTTAGGTACTGAGACTACAAACAGTTCTAGCCTGGTCTTACGGGCCAGTTTCCTAGCAACTGTATAATTAGTGGGCAGGAAAGAATGCAGTAAGGGTAATTTGTCCCCTCAGGGCATTAAGGCTCGTTCTTCCCCAAGGTGGCTGGACGTGTTTCCAACTAACTAGCCTTTATTCATGCTTCTGCTTTAAACTTTAAAACAATACCCACTGATTTTAAGTCTTTGTTCTCTCAAATCCACTTAGAATTAATGTAATTGAGATTTTAAAACTGAAATAAAATGTTTTAAATCTTTCTTCCACCTGCTATTTTTCCCATAAACTCTACTGTGTGCCTTCCTTGTGAAAGGAACCTGACAATGTGCCAGTAGGCCTGGTTTTGATATTTTTTATTTCAATATTATTATTATTATTATTATTATTATTATTATTATTTTGGGTTTTTGAGACAGGATTTCTCTGTGTAACACTGGCTGTCTTGAACTTTCTCTGTAGAACAAGCTGGCCTTGAACTCACAGATACTCACCTGCCTCAGCCTCCCAAGTGCTGGGATTAAATGTGCGTGCCAACGTGCTTGGCAGGACTTTTCTGTAGCCTGGTTGAAGTCATACTATGTAACTTAGAACATGTCCAGTGTTGTGAGTGTAAAGAGCTGGCAGGGGGCACAAGCCCTTGTTTTTTGGAGACAGGCTTTCTCTGTGTAGCCTTGCATGTCCTGGACTCGCTTTGTAAACCTAGATGACCTGGAACTCATACCACTGCTTGCCCCACTGAGGGTCACAGGCATGTGACATCACAGCTGGCTTTTGTTATAATCCTTAAAAATGATTTATAATCTCTGTCTACCTTCCCGAGACCAGGC
Organism: Meriones unguiculatus; assembly: GCF_030254825.1. Classification (NCBI taxonomy): domain Eukaryota; kingdom Metazoa; phylum Chordata; class Mammalia; order Rodentia; family Muridae; genus Meriones; species Meriones unguiculatus. The sequence goes on from NW_026843687.1 coordinate 46,320, forward strand.
CTGTTTTGACTGGGAGAGTGGGCACTCACTAAAATAAAGGGGGACAGGGACCCCAGGATTCCTTTTTCAGTGAGCAGGGACTGGTTGGGCCCTGGCTGAATAGAAGAATTTAAACTGGACACATTTAAACTGGGATTATGTAAATTTGTGGCTGGGGCTGTGTGTGCAATAAACTAGCTTCACTTACTAATGGAAGGGTGTGTTTTTCCCCCTCTTAGGAAGTGTAATTCTCATCTGATTGTTTGTTTTTATATGTATGAGTGTTTTGTCTGCATGGGTAGGTGTGCCTGTGTATCAGATGGAGGTGAAGGTGTGTGAAGAGGGCAGAAGAGGGAGCTAAATTCCCTGGAACTGGACTTACAGATGGGGGTAGATACCAGGTGCAAAACAGATCTGGTCCTTGGCAAGAACAAGTACTCTTAACCCCTGAATCATCTCTGTAGCCCCTGAACTATAAAAGGCATCCATGATCTCATCCTCAGTGTTGTGGCATATTGGTAGAAATCCTCTCACAATATTGACCATAAGTCTAGAAGGAGGTCACTGAAATTTCTGGGATCCTGCGATGCTCTTCAAGCAGCATGACCTTGCCCCCGGTGGTATGGGGGTTAGTAAGGAAAGTGGCCAACACACTGCAGAACACCACCATGCTGGGTGTCAGAAGCCTGGCTTCTGTAAATATGTAAAGCTCTAGCCAGTAAGGTGATAGTGGGCACTCCCCAGTGATGGGACAGGTGGGTATCCCAGGATACAGTAGAAAGCAGGAGTTTTGTCCTTGTTGAATATGACAATTGCCATGGCCCGAGAGCATAGATTTGGGTCACTCCAAATTCCATGTTCCAATGTGGAGGGAGTCCCATGAAATATTTATAATATCAGAACAGCCATAAATTCTCTTCAGTTAGACCTTAGAAAAGTTGGTTATGGCAAAGCATAGAAAACTCAGCTATGAGACTCCAATGCCATCAGGTGAAATTCTTAACATTGGGCCTGCCAGACGCTTGTGTTCTAGTTAGCACCACCCTACAAGTATTCATCAGTCCTAGAATACTAGGTCCAACAAAGAAGCTGGAAAGGAATGGCTAATAGGGGCTGAAGAGGGCCAAGACAAATTGTTATTAGGCTCTGGACACACCGTCTCCACCTCACTCCAGTTCTGATTGGTCGGTCAGATCTGTCCACATGTTTCCTCCGTGGGAATTCTCTTTCCTATGATGAGGTAGGTGTACAGGTTCAGGGTTTGCAAATCTGTCAACATGGGAGAGACATTCCCACCGAACTCCACAGACAACAAGTCAAATCCAAGAGCAAATGAGAAGGACAGACAGGTGACTGATACCAGAAACCGCCTCAGTGTTCCAGAATTATAGAAAGATCCACACATACACATATAGCAGTATTCTTTCTCTGTCTGTCTGTCTCTACCTCTCTGTCTCCCTTTCTTTCTCTCTCTCTCTCTCAAACATATACACCCCAAATGAATCATGAACAGAGTCTCAGAGTGTCTTGCTGGGTAATGCAGATGACTGTGCTGTGGTGGCCAATAAAGAATAAATAGTAGAGGAAGCAGTAGCAGCAGATAATCAAGGGATGGCTTAGAATTCTGGGATTGCCCTTGACAATGGCCAGGAAAGGCTTAGTACTTCACAAATTTATTTAAACTACAGCAGTGATAGCAAAGAAGCACAGAGATGCACCAAACCCTAGACCAGAAAACCCTAAATGGCAGGCCATATCATTAGTTTGGGGAGGTGGATTTATGTCACGGGCACAAACTTTCGTATTTCATAAAGAGGAAATTGTCAGGCTCCAATCTTCCAGAAATCAATAAAATGGTTGAAGTGCCTAATGTTATTAATAAAAGGAGCAAAGAAAAAACATGAGGGAAACATGGGTGCAGAGATACAGATATTCGCTCAAACAGAAATACCATGAAATCGTGAAACTAGAAGCCATATGCATACAAAAGAACTGAACATATATTGTTGCCTTCAAAACCCACAAATATGCCTTTGAGTTTTTCTGTTGCCATTTGTTGCTGCTCATGGGGCTAACCAGTTAGTCTGGTTTGTGGGCCCTTGGAGAAAACTAACTTTAAAACTTATTATTATTATTATTATTATTATTATTATTATTATTATTTAAAGAGGTAGTGAGTGTTCTTTTTGGAGGGAGGGGAACTTTGTTGATGATCCATGGTGTATTTCTTTTTTTTTCTTTGAAAATTTATTATTTGTAGAGTATTTTGTCTGCATACCAGAAAGAGGAGCCAGATCTCACTATAGATGGTTGTGAAGCCACCACGTGGGTGCTGGAAATCGAACTCGGGATCTTTGGAAGAGAAACCTGCACTCTTAAGCTCTGTGACATCTCTCCAGCCCCCTCGTTTATTATTATTTTATTTTTTAATTTTTTATTGATTCATTTTACATCCCTGTCATAGACCCCTCCCTCCTCTCCTCCTTGTCCTACTCTCCCTCTTTCCCCTATCATCCCTCACCTGGCTCCTCAGAGAAGGGGATCACCCCCCTCCCTTGTGTCCACCAACCCATGCCACCAAATCAAGTCGCATCAGGCCTCAGTGCATCTTTTTCCCCTGTGGCATGGCAAGGTAGCCCCAACAGGGGAATGTGATAGAAAAGCTAGCTTGTGGGTCAGGGTGCAGTCATATGTGTGTTGTTCCTGCTGTGTTTATAAGACCTTGTTACCCTCATGTCCTTCATCCCCTCTGTCACTTACACTCTGCACACAGAGTTCCTTGAGCCCTTAGGGGAGGGAATTGCTGGAGACATCTCATTTAGGGTGAAATGGTCTAAGGCCCCTCACTGTCTGCGAATCAACTGGATATGGGTCTCTGTATTTGTTCCCATCTGCTGCAGGAAGAAGTTTTCTATGATGGCTGAGCAAGGCACCAATCTGTGAGTATGGCTGCTCCTTTAGCACAACTATAGCATTTACATTTCTCTGATGTCCCTGGTCTGTGTAGACTCAGGCTCTTGGCCACCCAAGACATGTTGGATCAAGGTTCCTTTTCATGGAGTGGGCCTCCTGAAATTCAACCAGATATTAATTGGTCACTTGCATGAAATTTGTGTCACAAGCACATCATCAAATCTTGTAGGCAGGTTACCATTGGAGACTGAAGGGTGTATGGCTGGGTTGGTATGTACTTTCCTCTTTTGGTGGCCTGTGGTGAATGCTAAGGGTAACACGAGCACCCGCAAGCATGCATGCCATGTCTTCAATGTCTTATGTATTGTTGAAAAAGCAGGCACTTGAGAATAACTATAAAGTTATGCTCCAAGAATCTGACACTTGGTGGAAATTAAACTTTCAGGAGTTAGCATGGCTCCTCTTCATTTTCCTAGTTCCTCCTGTATCATATTATTTTCAGGTATTTGAGACCAAACAAAAAACATCTTTTCAGGCTGGAAATGGACTGTAGTTTTTAGGTTAGATAGCAGTAGCATAAAATTTGGTCAGTGGTGAACTATGCTTATCTGTGTGCATTATTGAAAATATCTAGATGCAACATGTTTATATTCATGAATGGACTTACATGTATTATAGGGATTTTATGTAGATAATTCACAGTATGATTGCTTAAAACTCTTTCAAAAATTTACTGTTATTTCACCCACTTCCTTTTTTCATATTTATCCTCCTTCATAATTAGAGTACCTCCCCTGGTTTATTTCAATCGGATCAAATGTATCTGCCATTGTATTGCTTACCCACCATGCCTTCTTGTTTCTATAGTTATTCCATGATGAATACTCACAAATCAACATTTGGAGCTAGATGCCCCAGAGTAGAGAATGAAATATATTTGTCTTCTGGATATGGGTTACTTAAATTATGTTTTTTTTTACTTACATCTATTTATATGTATGATATTTATCATGATAAACATATTTATGAGTTTCCATTTCTACCTATTGTGAACAGAATAGCAATGAAGGTGACTGAACAAGTATTTGTAGAGTGGGATGTCAAGTCATTTTTACGTATGTCAAGGAAAAGAGAGCAGAGTCAGGCAGCAGATTTATAATTTCTGTTTAGAAAATTCTCTACTCTGATTTCTGGAATGGCTCAACTGTTTAAAAGACACACCACCAACCCCTTTCCAGAAATTGATTTTCATGCTTGGTCTATAAAAGAATCTCAGATATCACCCAAAGCCCTGTATACTCCCTAAAATAACAAAGAAAACAAGTATTTGTTCATGTACTGTTTATCTCAATTACTTTCATGTAACTACATTTTGAATATGTATATTTTCCAAAAATTAATAACATGCATAACTTACTAAAATGTGTTTTCAGCAGCAGCTTTATTCTAAAATAGAATGTCTGTGACTGTTCGACAAAGTGAGGGGCTCTTATGTTTGTTTAAATATACATTTAAGAAAAAGTTACTTAAAAGTGGGTAAATAATTTAATTTTAGTATACTAATGGGTTTTATTAGAAAAAAGAAAACTAATACATCAAAATGATCATTTTTTATTTGCTATTTTTTGTTTTTAATAAATCTCAAAGAGTTTTTATCAGGTCTTAAGATAATAATGTAGCACTTAGGGAAGAAGATGCACCCCAGCAGCCCTGCACTAGAGGCCAATATGGAGAAGACCTCCACAGCCACGACGGCTTTGCCCTTGGTGCTCTGGTAGACAGGGATGAAGATGACCCAGACACTGAGGAAGACCAGCATGCTGAATGTCAGGAACTTGGCCTCATTGAATGTGTCAGGCAGGTTCCTTACCAGGAAAGCCACAGTGAAGCTGCCTAAAGCCAGGGTCCCTAAGTAAGCCAGCACACAATAGAAAGCAGTAACTGAGCCCTTGTTGCATAAAATGTTCAGAGTGTTCATCTGAGTCAATGTAGGGAGGCGAGATTCCCAGCCAGACTCCAGAAAGAATAAGTTGGATCAGGACACAGATGGGAATGACAGTATTATAGGCACCTGAGACAAACAACCTTCTCATTGTTCTTCCTGGCTTCATGACCCTAAAAGCCAGAATTACAGTTATAGTTTTTGCCAAAACAGTGGAAAGAGCCAAGGTGAACACAAGTGCAAATGTTATTTGTTGCAGTATGCAGGAGACTGTGTTTGGGCGTCCAATGAAGAAAAAGGAGCAGAAGAAGCAGAGGAGGATGGAGGTGAGCAGGATGTAGCTGAGAGTCCGGTTATTGGCCTTAACAATGGCTGATTCTTGGTGTTTGAGAAAGATCCCAAGAACTGCAATTGTGCTGATAGAGAAGCACAGAGCTGTGCAGGCCAGAGCAATGCCCAGAGGATCCTCAAAGGAAAGGAAGGTCACTGCCTTGGGCAGGCAGTGGTTTCTCTCAGGGTTTGGGTACTCTTGACTTGGGCAAGGGATGCACTCCTGCTGATCTGTGTGGAGAAATTGGATCAACATTTCACCTTATATAAATATCTATTCATTGCACATTTAATTCATTAAAGTGCTTTCGAATGATGTGTGTACCCTGGTATATTCTGCATCCTGTTTACTGCCAAGGACACGAACTCTTTACAATTTGCATTTCTATTGTTTATCTTGTTTAATTAACAATAAGATTTCTGCTCAACAGCTTATCACTGTTTCTTTGGGGCACTGAAAACTATTTTATTTATATTCAGATAAAGTAATACTGTTAAGTATGCCTTCAAATGATTTTTTTACACTTTGAGTTTCTAAATACGTGTACTTTGTGTTTTGATGACATCAATGTATAAAAATGCACTTCCTTGTTTCCATCATCATGGGTTCTTCTCATTTTTCTTGTTATTCACTGTTTAAGTGGATATTTTTTATCCCACTCCTATAATTTTTCTAAGGTAACATGGGAATAATTTAGGTCCCACCTCCATGACCTATGGAACAGTTTCTGATTTGGCAATAAATATACAACACTTGCATCAACAAACTCCCGATATAATCTCAGACCAATCTTTACCTATCTCAGCTGTGGAAGTTGCAAATAAATTTCTATAGTCTTTGATATCCTTTGATTCAGGAGAGGACTCTTTGATTTTCATTATTAAGTCCAGAATAATCCTGGGAATTGTTCTAATTTTCACTCTTGTTCTTACAGTACTATTCTTAAGACTAAAAAATGACCTACATGTCATAAATACCATAAATCTACAAAATGTTAAATCAGAAAGGGAGAATGACAAAGCCATATTCACTGAAATTGTTGAGAGTCATGAAGCCGGTACAGTTATTGGTGCTATTCCAGCAAAGCTGAGCAGATTGTTACAATCATTGTTCTTCTATTTTTAACTTCTGTTTTTTTTTTTTTTTTGTGTGTGTGTGTGTTTGTGTGTTTTGCATTACTGGGGTATTTCTGCACTAAGATTCAATTTCTGTTTTTTTTTTTTCTACAGAGAAATTATGTCTGAGTCATTTTTTAAATTAGGCATTTTAAATTAATTATAGTTTCTTCACTTTGTATCTTAGCTGTAGCACTCTTGTTCATTCCCTCCACACCTTCCCATGCTCATCTCCTCCCATGCCCCTCTCCAAGTCTTCTGATAGGGAGGTCCTACTCCCCTTCCCACTGACCCTAGCCTATCAGTTCTCATCAGGACTGGCTGCAGTGTAAGGGGACCAGGGACTCCCTATGACATAAACTCAGTGGCTGGCTCTTTGATCACCTCCCCTTAACAGGGAGCAGCCTTACCAGGCCATAGAGGAAGACAGTGCAGCCAGCCCTAATGAGACCTGAGCCTTATGATAATACTAAACTTAACTTTATCTATCCACTGTTTTAAAATCTTTGTGACCTGGAGATTGTTAAGCAGAGTTAAGCAGAGAGAGAGTTGAGGCCATTATTTCAGGAGTTTTTTGGGGTATATGCCCCTAAACAGTATATTGGTGCAGGGTAAACAGAGGCAATGTGACTACCCTGAGAGGCCTGGAGATTCATGTATAGGTTTAAGATCCTTTATTATAAGCTTAGAGCTCCTGGAAAATGTAGTTTAAAGATGGAAGGTCACAGAGGGTACACTCCTGACAGAATAAAACTTAGTAAATAAGATAGTTTGACTTAAATAAACTTTTTCTAGTTTGTAGCATAGATGGTGATACATATAGTAAAGGGAGCTATTTATTTGTATTTGCTGTGCATAAAAAGACCAGTTAAAGTATTTTCTGTTTCTCTGGACTGCACTCATACTGCAAACAATGCCAGCCTAAAAGCACACTTTCACATATTAAATGTGTTTTCTTTGAAGGAGACATTCTTTAGATTATTTAAAGAGTTATAGGGCTAATAATGATAATCAAATATGTTCTGTGTGTACTTTTTAAATTGTAACTGAGCTTTTATTCCTGCATAATAAAAAAAATCAAACACCCATTCTGTACCACTTGTATAATCATTAATCTGTGTTCGCACTGTGAAACTTGTATAAACAAGAAGAGTCTTGTCAACAATAAGTCAGAGACAAAGAAAGGTCTGAATTTTAGACGTCAGCTGCTAGATTACCCTGACCACTTGAGCTGACTAACTTCCTCTCATCGCTGACCCCTCATCTGCTCTCTGGAGCACCCTGTAGGCAAAGACCTCTCTTTTCCATGCTCAGAATTGCCCCACAGAAACGCTCCTGGCACAAGCTCACAGAGAATGAACTCCCAACAATAGAGCATGCATGGGACAGATATGGGATCTCTGCACATACATAACAGTTGTGAAGCTTGGTCCTTATGGGGACACATAACAGAAAGACCAAAGCTGTCTCTGACTCTTTTTCTCCTAATTTTACTGCCTTGTGTAGTCTCAATAACAGAAGTTCTGCTGAATCTTATTTCAACTTTATATGCCAAGGCTGATTGATATCCATAGGGGACTTCTTTTTTTTTTTAAAGAAAGGGAAGAGGGTTCCACATTAGGTTGGTAGGTGAGGTGAGAGGGAGGGTCTGAGAGGTGTGAGCAGATGCTGTGATAGTACACAAATTAATTAATAATATAATAAAAAGAAATAATAACATTGTAATGGAAATGAGTGAAACAGAAACAAAGAAAACAATACATACAATTAACCAAAGGAAGAGCTGTCTCTTTCTGAAGATAAAGAAAATTGACAAACCTATATATCAAGTGAATTAAGGAAAAAATTGAGTACTTAAATTAAAGGAAATTACAGAAAAAAAAACATTACTACAGAATTCAATGAAATTCAGACTATTCTAAGGAAATATTTTTAAAACATACTATATTCTAGTCAGCTTAAAAATGGTCATGAGATGGATGTTTTAGATTTAGTCAAGCAACCATTATTCAAAGATATATTCAACAATAATTCAGCAACCTAAATAGAACTAAACAGACCCAAGTGTAAATTCAAAAGATCAGAAAAGGCTCCCACCCAAAAAAGAAAATGATGAAAGATCAAAACAAGGAGACTCCAATATGGTGGAGACCAGTGTGCACCATATCTGAGGGGCAGAGATTCAGAGATTCTGAGACCAGTGTATGGACAGGTGGCTAGATCCAGAGCATCAAATTTGCTGCTTCCTTTTCTAGACAGGTCGTCCAGAAAATGGAGTTGATCTGATCCAGGCTCTCTGTGGCCATCTCACGGAGTCAGGAGTAGCAAAATTTGGGCCACCTGCCCCTTCACATATTCCAGTGAGTTTGGATCCCCATATCCAGGGACAGTTTGCTCTAGCAGCCAGAATTCAGATTCCTCCTGCTCCCTGTAGAGCAGCTTCAGGATTTCTGGGAGAGCATCCAAGCCACCAAGCCACTGTACTACTGGTCATCCTGTGGACACGAGGTGAGCAATAAAATTACAGGGATCCCAGATCCAAGAAGAAAAATCTCAGAGGAATCTGAGTACAGGGAGCACCATTTGGGGCAGGCCTGCAAGTGGCAGCCCAGCTTTATTCTGAGGAATCCAGGGATGCCACTTGAGGCACCTGCACCTTGATAATGATAAGCACCAGTACCTGCACCCCAAAATTCATGGTTCCATTGCATGCACACACTTGTCTTCAATTCACCAGTCTCTACATGTTTATGTGTCCATATGCTGCCATGTGCTTTGCCCTTCAAGGTGCTGGCATCTGAACTGCCAGTATCCATTCTTGAGCCACTGCACATTTGACATCTTCCTGAATACTACTCTAAACTCCAAAGACAGGAAGATCCAGTCTTTGCTGCAGTTTCCAAGAAGAAACAGGTAAAGCTACAGACAACCAGATGGCTAAAGGCCAGCATAGAAATGCAGTCAACAAAAACTGGGACATCCTGGCTCCACCAGAACCCACCCCCAAGAGCAACGAATATTCTAATACAGCTGAAACATAGAAAAAGCACATTAAATATATGTTTATGCAGTTATTAGAGACATATAAAAAGGAAAAGAACAAATGTTTCAAAGAAATACAGGGCAAACAAAGAGAGGCCATCAAAGACAAGAAACCACAATTAAACAGGTGAAGGAAATTATTAAAATTATTCAATTCTTGAAAACAGAATTTGAATCAATAAGGAAACAAACAAAAAACCCTGGAGATGGACTACATAGAGAATAGATCAAGTACCACAGAGATAAGCATCATCCACAAAATATAAGAAATGAAGGAGAGAATCTCAGGCATTGAAGATACAATTGAAGAAACTGATCTATCTCTCAAAGAAAACATACAATAAGAAAAGTTCAAGGACTCCATGAAAATGTGAAACCTAAGAACAATAGGAATAGACTAAATAGATGATTCCAGGCTCCAAGGTACAGAATATATTTTTAATAAAATCTTAGAAGAAAATTTCTCCAACCTTAAGAAAGAGATAACCTTAAACATACAAGAGGCTTACAGTACACTAAATAGACTAGAACAGAAAATTTTCTTGCCATAAAAATAATCAAAGCAATTAATCTACACAACGAAGAAAAGTATGTCAAAAGCACAAACGAAAAAGATCAAGTGACATATAAAGGCAGACTTATCAGAATCACACCCGACTTTCCAACAGAGGCTATGAAACTCAGAAGGGCCTGGGGGATGTCATGTAGATGTGAAGAGACCACAGATGCCAGAGCAGGCTACTGTACTCAGCAAAACTTACAATCAACAGAGATGGAGGAATGAAGATATTCCATGACAAAACTAAATTAAACCAATGTCTATGCACTATCCCTGACCTTGAGAAGCTACTAGAAGGAAAACTCCAACCCAATAAGATCAACTACACCCACAAAACACATGATATAGATAACTTCAGAACAAAAATAAAAAGAAAACAAGCACACAAACACACTATCAACAATAACACCACAATAAATGGAGCTCATATTCATTGGTGACTAGTATCTCTCAACATCAATGGAATCAGCAATCTAATAAAAAGACACATGCTAACAGAATAGTTATGGAAACAAGATCCAACATTCTGCTGCATACAATAAACACACTTCAGCCCCAAAGATAGACACTACCTTGGAGTAAAGTGCTAGAAAAAGGTTTTCCAATCAAATGGACCCAAGGAGCAAGTGGCAGTATCATCTTAATATCTAATAAAAAAGTCTTCCTACCAAAATTAATCAAAAGAGAAGTGAAGGATACTTCATTCTCATTACAGAAAAACCCACCATGAGGACAACAATATCTTGAACAACTATGCCCCAAATAGAAGGGTACCTGCATTTGTAAAAGAACCATTATTAAAACTTCAACCACACATCAGTCACAACACAGTAATAATGGTAAAGTTCATTACCTCACTCTCACCAAGTGACAGATCATTGTCACAGAAGCTAAACAGTGAAATAATGAAGCTTACATAGGTCATGAATCAAATACCTAATAGAAGTCCTCAAATATTTTCACCCAGGCACTAATATGCCTTCTTCTCTGCAAATCAAGGAACTTTCTCCAAAATTGAACATAAATTCAGGCAAAAAGCAAGTCTTAACACATACAATAAGACTGAAATAATCCCTTGGATCCAATTACACAACCATGTTCTAAATCTGTACTTCAACAATGACAGAAAGAGCAAAATACCTACTCATACACATGGGACCTAAACAACTCTACTCAATGACAGGTGTCATGGAATAAATAAAGTATTTAAAGATTTCCTAGAATTCAATAAAAATTAAAGCACAACATGCTCAAACTTATGGGACACAATGAAAGCAGTGCTAAGAGAAAAATTCATAGCACTAAGTGCCTTCGTATAGGAATTTGAGACATCTCTTACAAGCAATCTAATGACACAACTGAAAGACCTAGAATAAAACAAGATGTAGACAGGGTCAAGAGGAGTAGAGGTCTGGAAATAATAAAAATCAGTGCTGAAATCAACATACTATAAATGAAATGATTCAATGAATCAACAAAACCAAGAGCTGGTTCTTTGAGAATATCAAACAAAGAGACAACCTCTTAGCCAAAGTAACTAAAAGGCAGAAAGACACTATCCAAATGAACAAAATAAAAAAGGAAAAGAATGATAGAAGTACAGAAATCGAAGGAATCATTAGGTCTTACTTCAAAAGTGTATACATCACAAAAATTTAATATCTATATAAAATGGACAATTTTCGTGATAGATTCTACTTACCAAAGTTAAGTCAAGATCAGGTAAATAAAACATCCTATCTTCCATAAGGAAAGAGAGGAAGTCATCAAAAGTCCCCATCCAAAATACCCAGGGCCAGATGGTTTCAGCTCAGAATTTGATCAGACCTTCAAATAAGAGTAAATACCAATAGTCTTCAAACTATCCCACAAAAAGAAACAGAAGGAACATTAACAAATTGATTCTATGAAGATGCAGTCACATCACAGTCAAGACCCAAGAAAGACATGAACTTCAGACCAATTTCCCAAATGAACACTGACACAAAAACCTCAGTAAAATACTTGCAAACTAAGTACAAGAACACATAAAAGATATCATCCACCACTGTCCCATAAGCTTTATCCCAGGTATGCAGGAGTGGTCCAGTCTATAGAAATCCATAAATTTAATACACCACATAAACAAACAGAAGGGTAAGAATTCCATGATCATGTCCATAGAAGCCAAAAATCCAATGCCTATTCATGTATAAAATTTTGGAGAGATCAGGGACACAGATCACATACCTAAACATAGTAAAGTCAATATACAGCAACCCTACAGAAAACATTAACCTAAACAGAGAGAAACTCAAATCAATCCCAATTGAGGACTTCTATTAGGTATTTGATTCATGACCTATGTAAGCTTCATTATTTCACTGAAATCAGGGACAAGGTAAGGCTGCCTGCTCACTCCATATCTTTTTAACATAGGGATTGAAGTCATGTGTCACTCTGCAAGGAATTTAACCCATGATAGCTTTAGATCTTAGAATTAATTTTCAACATTTGATCATTTGCAATAATACATAAAAAATTCTTCTTGTATTATGGTTGTCTAAGGATTGGCCTTTTTAATATAATAAATAGTTTATTCTCGTCATTATATTAATGTATTTTCCTTCTGACTTTTTATTTTCTTGTAAAAATTTTCATTTTAAAAATAAGATAATTACCTGACTATGCTTCTTCTTTTTCATTTCTCTAAATGTTCTCCTGGACCCACCTTATATTTATTCACTCTCAAATACATAGCCTCTTTTCTTATTAAATATTTTTGTGTCTTTGTGTGTGTGTTTGTATATAACAATGCAACCTGCTCATTCCATATGATGTTACTTATATATGTTATCACACAGTTGACCACAACACTAAACAGGCAGCCATGTTTTCATTTACAAAGACTTGCTTTTTTCTATTGTTGATACTGAAAATGACAACTGTGTTGTAAATGCAGTTCAGTTTCTTGTACATTCAGAAACAATCAGACGTAGTTTTCCTGGAGTTACTTTGAGGCAAGAATCATTAGGCTTGTTAAACACAGAAATACAAATAGATCCTGGACAACTGGAGATCTCATATTTAATGGGGAACACTGCAAGAGCTGGTACACTGCAAGAGCTAAGATGGCACTTCCATGCACCAAAAGGCAGGTTTTTAAAAGTAGCGAGCATATGACACATTAGCATGAGAATTGCTACTCTAAACTTCACACATTATGTGGCTTCAGCAATGATTAATAATGGATTAAGGGATGAATGTTAGAGACATAAGGAACAGCACTACATTATGACACCAAAGTCACTTCTTAACTTTCCCCCTCTGCATTCCCAAACATTTTGAGTAAAAGTATTATTTTTCTACATGTCTGGTTGGAAATGTGCTGCTCTGGACAAAATGCACAAGAAAAACAGCAGACTGGTCTGTCTTTTTGTAGAACTTTCCAGAATCCTGGACCACAGCTCTGTGTACATACAGATTGCGGAGTTTGAAAGCAACACAGAAAAACTGGTCATGATATTGAATATCAGTTTAATATAGTTTAGGGTAAATACACGTAACCTATGAAAATTGTATTTGTTTATGAGGAACTCTGAGGTTTTAATGTGGGAATGTAGAATGGAGATTTAAACTTACTATGCTTTTCAATACTAAATGTTCAACATCCCTTTATGTGACCAAACCATGACTCACTACTGCCTAGCCTGTGTGAAATGTATAGGGCATCAACATATTCTCTTCTGTGATGCAGCCAGCCAGAACTCATTTTATTGTATGAATTTTGGAACAGTTGGATTTTAAGACAAGAATCCAATCATACTTGCCTCCAGGAACACTTGTTTCTTCCATTATATTTCCAGTCTTGTAGTAACACCCATGCACTCTGATTCAGCTGCAAAAGGAAGTTTGATTTTCTCATGAAAATGGTTTGGCCATTGGTGAATTATAATCTGTTACTGTGACTTTTACCCTTGACTCCCAATGCTAGTGATTGTTCTTTGCCTTTCTTTTCAAACGTTAGTGTAGTCATCAAATGGGATTTCAACAGTTGCATTCTTAGATAATCACATAACTAATAAAATTCTAATGCAATTTTATTTTGTTATATATTAGAAATTTTGTAGGACAGGGAATATTTCTATCTTAGACCTCTTTTCTGCCTTGGTTTGGATTCAGTTTCTGTCTAATATGTACATATTAACAGTAATGTGTTTCTGGATAACTGGATCAGCTGTTAAGAGTGCATACAGCTCTTGCACTGAAATATGAGTTCAGTAACTGACACACATTTTGGGCAGCTCATATGCATTGTTTACAGAAATGTCTTGTGTCCAAATTCATAATTTATTGTTTATGCTACCTCACAACATTGTGGAATTATTGATATGCTTGAACATAAGTTGTGTGAATGGAAGAATGCTTGAGCATCCTGCTAACCTGTATAATTAACATATGTGAAAATTTCATAAGTTTGTGTGCATGTGTATATTTACATATAAAAACACTCATACATACCACTATATCACCATGAGCTCTCAATTATCCATTCACTGCATTATGAACAAACACAAACATTCAAATTCAATTCATCTAATTCTAGCTAAGGAATTAACTGACCTTATGTGTGCATTTGTATATGTGTATTTATGTATATATACATATATGTAATTCTGAAATATTGGCTCATTTCTGATTTAAAGTAATCAAACAGAACTAAAGAGATGTTTTAGTATTTAACATGCTTGACACATAAGCAGGAAAATGTAAATTTGATCACGATGAAAGGATGAAAGACAAGCTGGGTGCAGAAAAATAGGCCTGTAATCCAAACTTTATGATCATGAAGACAGAAAGAGAACCTAGGTAATTCTGGCCACTGAGTTCAGCAAAATCAGAAAGTAAGGGTTTCACACAGATAAAAATAAATTTGACAGTAACTGAAGAAGATAACCACAGTTTACTGTGGACTTAAGAAGCACATGTGGTCGTATGCATGAACACCCACACACAAGCTCATAATCACAATAGAGCTAAGAATTAAAATTTCACAATTATTTTAAAAATTCAAAGAATCATTACACAATCATTTTTTTATAATTCTTTACAAATAATTCCCTTCATATTAAATACTGAAAAATTTTCAGACCTGTTTGTAGTTGCTTGGCCATTGAATCAGAACTTCATTGATGAAAAAGCCTTGATCTTGTGCGCTCTTGAAGACAAACTCACCCACTTTAAGTAATAATGCATTTCGAAAACTATATGCAACAAAGTTTTGTATGTCATATGTTTCCCTAATATTCTTGTTCTCATCAAAGCTTATTTCATCTCCAGCAGCATTTATAAATTTAATTTTCCTCAGAAATGGATGCAGCTGAAGAGAGACATCATATGATATGTGTGGCCCACACAGATTACTGGCTGACTTTACAGAGAATTTGATTTTTCCTCTCTCTAACATGGCCTTCTTTTTGAAAGTGCTTAGTTTGTTTATTTGTCTTCCCAGTTGTTTGGTGAGATTAAAATTATTTCCCATAGAAATAATGCAAAAGCTACTGAACACAAGTAGAAATATTGTCTATGAGATGCAAGATAGTATAGTGTGTAGCATGTCCTTAGTTGAAAAAAGGTCCTGTGTCTTTCTCCAGCACTAGAAAATAATATTTCCATTTAGAAGATGTAGATTTGAAGAGGATCCAAAATGGTGACACCCAATGTACATGGTTACTAAGAATTTTACTGTCGTGACTTCACAGCAAGCGAGAGGTCATGCTGTGGACTCGAAAATGCCAGTGTCTATGCTTTACAACTGTACAGAAGATACTAGAAGGAAAAGCCCAACCAAAGAGA
Organism: Meriones unguiculatus; assembly: GCF_030254825.1. NCBI lineage: Eukaryota > Metazoa > Chordata > Mammalia > Rodentia > Muridae > Meriones > Meriones unguiculatus. Next base: position 62,036 of record NW_026843687.1, read on the forward strand.
GTAAACAACACCCAGAGAAACACAGAAAATAACACCGCTGCTGCAAAACCAAAAGAACAGAAACACAAAAACTTGCTGCAATCTTAAAAATCAAAATAACAGGCACTAGCAATCATTAATCATTAGTATCACTCAATGTCTATGGACACAGTTCCTCAATAAAAAACACAGACTAACAAAGTGGATGCATAAACAGGACTTATCAATCTGCTGCATACAAAAAATCTTAAAAACAAAAGAGGACCTTACCTCAGAATTAAGGGATAGAAATAGGTTTTTCAAGGAAACTGACCCAAGATTCAAGTTGAAAGAAGCCATCCTAATATCTAATAAAATAATCTTTTAACTGAATTTATTCAAAACAGATATGGTAGGACACATATAGCAAAAGGATATATATGATAGAAAAAAAAATCCACCAAGATGATGTCTCAATTTTGAATATTTTGCTCCAAATACAAGGGCACCTACATTTGTAAAAGTAACATTACTGAAGCTTAAATTATACACTAATACAGCCAGAGTAATAGAGGGAGACTTCAAAACCCCACACTCACCAAAGTACAGGTCATGAAGACAGAAAATACAGAAACAATTAAACTAACATATGCATGGATCAAATAGATTTAACAGACATCTACAGAATTTTCACCCAGACAAAAAGAATATACCTTCTTTCAGCACCTTACAGAAGCTTCTCCAAAACTGCCCATTGACTTTGACAGAGAGTGAGCCTCAAAAGGTGCAGTAAAGTTGAAATAACCTTTTTGTCTTATCAGACCACCATGGATTAAAGCTAGATATCAATAACAATGGAAACAAGAGAAAACCTAAAAAAAATCTCATGGAAACTGAACAACTCAGTGACCACTGAGTCAGTGAAGAAATAATTGAAGATTTTTGAGAATTCAATGAAAATGGAGGGGCAACATGCCTAAACTTCTGGGACACAATGAAAGCAGCGTTAAGGAGAATTTTTGTAACATTAAGTGCCTTCCTAAAAAGAATTAAGGAATTCTTACAGTAGCAACTTAAAAACATCTGTAAAAGCTCTAGAACAGACAGAAGTAAACACACCCAAGATGAGTTGACAGCAGGAAATAATCAAAGTCATGGATGAAATCAGTATCATAGTAAAAATGGAAACAATACAAAGATTCAGTGAAACCAAGAGCTGTTTCTTTTGAGAACAGCAACAAGATAGACATACCTCTAGACAAACTAACAAAAAGTCAGAGAGACTGTATCCAAATAAACAAAATCAGAAATGAAAAGGGGGAATAACTCCAAAGAATCATTAGATATTATTTCAAAAGACTGAATTCCACAAGTTTCAAAAATCTAAAGGAAATGGAAAATTTTCCTGATAGGTTTCACTTCCCAAAGTTAAATCAAGATCAGGTAAGCAGGTTAAAGTGTCCCATAACCCCTACAAAAATAGAAGCAGTCATCAAAAGTATCCCAACCAAAATAATAATAATAATAATAATAATAATAATAATAATAATAATAATAACCCGAGAACCAGATGGCTTTAGCATGGAATTCTACCACTTTCAAAGAGGAGCTCATACCAATACTTCAGAAACTATTGAAAAACTCAAACAGAAGAAACATTGCCAAACTCATGCTATGAATCCACAGTCACACTGGTACCTAAACCACACAAGAATCCAACAAAGAAAGAAAAGTTCAAACCCATTTCCCTTATGGACTTTGATGCAAAATTACTTAGTAAGATACAGGTAAAACCAGTCCAAGTCCACATCAAATACATCATCCACTATGATCAAATAGGTATCATCCCAGGGATGCAGGATGCAGGATGCAGGGATCCATCACTGTAATTCACTGAAAGAAAAAAAAAATAAACTTGTTCATCTCATTAGATGCAAAAAAAAAAAAGCTTTTGATAAAATCGTGCACCAAGTGCACGATAAAAGTCCTGTAAAGATCAGGGATACAAGGCCCATACATAAACATAATAAAGGTAATATACAACAAGCTGATAGCCAAAATCAAATTCAATAGGTAGAGACCCAAAGCAATTACACTGAAGTCAGGGACAATACAAGGCTGTCCACTCTCTTCAAATCTTTTCAGGGTAGTACTTTATGTTCTTGCTAGAGCCATAAGACAACTAAAAAAGATCAAGGGGTCCAAATTGGAAAGGAAGAAGTCAAAATATGCCTATTCACAGACGATACACTAGTATATATAAGTGACCCACAAAATTTTACCAGAGATCTTCTAAAGGTGATAAGCTCCTGCAGTATATTGTCTGCTATAAAATTAACTCATAAAATCAGTATTCCTCTTGACTATAAATGATAAATTGGCTGATAACAAAATTAGGAAACAGCATCTTTCACAATAGCCAGAAATAATATAATATATCTTGGTAGAACTGCCCAAGCAACAGAAAGACCTCTATGTTAAGAACTTCACATCTCTGAAAAAAGAAACTGAAAAATATATCAGAATATGGAAAGATTGCCCATGCTCATGGACCGGTCGCATTAACATAGTAAAAATGACCATCCTACTAAAAGCAATCTACAGATTCAATGCAATTACTATCAAAATACCAACCCAATGCTTCACAGACCTTAAAAGAACAATTCTCAATTTCATATCAAACACCAAAACAAAAACAAAGAAACAACAACAAGAAAAACAGAATAGCTAAAACTTTTTTGTATAATAAAAGAACTTTTGGAGGTATCTCCATCCCTAACTTCAAGTTGTACTACGGAGCAATAGTAATAAAATCTTATGGGACAAAATGAAAGCAGTGCTAAGAGGAAGTTCATAGCACAAAGTGCTGCTGGAAAGAAGGTTGAGACATCTCATACAAACAACTTAATGACACACCTAAAATCCCTAGGGGAAAGAAAAACAAGCAACAAGCAGACACACCCAAGAGGAGTAGATGATTAGGTCTTTTGTTTTTTTTACTGTTGCTCTATATTACAGCTTGAGAACAGAGATGGAGATACCTCCAGAAGATCTTTCATTGTAGAGGATTGTTTTAGCAATTCTGGGTTTCTTGTTATTCCATATGAAGTTGAGAATTTTTCTTTCACAAAACTAAAGTCTAAGTGGATCAAAGACCTCAATATAAAACCAGACACACTAAACATGTTAGAATAAGAAGTGGGGAAGAGTCTTGAACTCATTGGCACAGGAGACAATTTCCTGAACAGAACACCAACACAGGCTCTAAGAACAACAATCAATAAGTGGGAACTCATGAAACTGAAAAGCTTCTGTAAAGCAAAGGACAATGTCCTCGGGACAAAACGACTACCTACAGATTGGGAAAGGATCTTCACCAACCCTATATCCAACAGAGGGCCAATATCCACTATATATAAAGAACTAAAGAAGTTAAAATGAAACAAATTAAGTAATCCAATTAAAAAATGGGAAACAGAACTAAACAGAGAGTTCTCGATAGAGGAATACTGAATGGCAGAGAAACACTTAAAGAAATGCTCAAAGTCATTAGCCCTCAGGGAAATTCAAATCAAAACAACCCTGAGATTTCACCTTACATCCGTCAGAACGGCTAAAACCAAAAGCTCAAGTGACAGCACATGCTGGAGAGAGAAAGGGGAACCTTCCTCCACTGATGCTGGGAATGAAAATTTGCCTACCCACTCTGGAAATCAATCTGGAGATTTCTCAGAAAATTTGGAATTGTGCTTCCTCAAGATCCAGCTTTACCACTCCTAGGCATATATCCAAAAGTGTCTCAGGTACACAATAAGGATATTTGCTCAACCATGTTGGTAACAGCTTTATTTGTAATATCCAGAAGCTGGAAACAACCCAGATGCCCCTCAACTGAAGAATGGACACAGAAATTGTGGTATATCTACACAATGGAATACTACTCAGGAGTACAAAACAAGGAAATCATGAAATTTGCAGGTAAATGGGGGGAACTGGAAAAGATCATCCTGAGTGGACTATCTCAGAAGCAGAAAGACACACATGGTATATACTCACTCATATAGACATAAAATATAGGATAAACCTACTAAAATCTGTACACTAAAGAAAGTAATCAAGTAATCTGGCTAAAGGCTCAATCCCCATCCAGAACAGCAAAGAGGATGGACATCAGTAGAAGGAGAAAACAGGGAACAAGTTAGGAGCCTGCCACAGAGGGCCTCTGAAAGGCTCTGCTCTACAAACTATCAAAGCAGATGCTGAGTCTAATGGCCAACCTTTGAGGAGATTGCAGGGAATCTTGTGAAAGAAGGTGCAATCAGTAAGACCTGGAAGGAACTGGAGCTCCACAGGAGGGCAACAAATCCAAACAATCTGGGCACATGGGTCTTCCCTGAGACTGATAGTCAAAACAAGTAGCATGCAGAGAGATAACCCAGAACCCCTACACAGATGTAGCCCATGACAGTTCAGTCTCCTTGTGGGTTCCATGGTATTGGGTACAGGGACTGTCCCTGACACAAACTGATTAGCCTGCTCTTTGATCACTTCCCCCTGAGGGGGGAGCAGCTTTACCGGGCCACAGAATAAGACAATGCAGCGACTCCTGATGAGACCTAGCAGACTAGGATCAGAAGGAAAAGAAGTCTTCCCCTATCAGTGGACTGGGGGGGTGGCATGCATGGTAAAGGAGAAGAAATGGAGGAATTGGGAGGGGAGGAGGGAGGAAACCACAGGGGGATACAAAGTAAATAAAGTGTAATTAATAAAAAAAATAGTAAAAAAAAGCTAATTCCAATTCTCTTCAAACTATTCCACAAAATAGAAGCAGAATGAACATTACCAAACTCATTCTATGAAGACAGAGTCACCTTGATACCGAAACCTCACAAAGACCCAAAAAAAGAGAACTTCAAACCTATCTCTCTTAAGAACATTGATGCAAAAATAGTCAATAAAATACTTGCAAACTAAAACCCAGAACACATTAGAGATATCATCCACCATGACCAAGTGGGCTTCATCCCAGGCACGCAGGTTCAATAGACAAAAATCCATGACTGTAAGCAATCATAAACAAACTGAGAAAAACCGCATGATCATTTTCTTAGATGCCAAAAAGCATTCGACAAAATCCGATACCCATTCATGTTTAACTAAGTCTTGGAGAGATCAGGGATACAAGGCACATCCCTAAACATAGTAAAGACAAAATACAGCAAACCTCTAGCCAACATCAAACTCAATGGAGAGAAACTTAAACCCTTTTCCATTTTAACTTGTACTTTTAATTATAAGATGAAAATGTTTTATTGGCTTGACCACATTAAATTTCTTACTAATAATGTAAGATTCTAAGCTTCGCCTGCTTATGAGTGAAGCTTACCTGCCATGGTAGAAGCCACTCTGTGTTTCTGTCTTCTTTACATCCCATTTCAGTTTTGCTCAATACCATTTTATGTAGGGCATGGGCCACTGCATACACTGCACTCCATATGGAATAGCTTGGCTCAGAAATAGTCATCATGTCATTTATTTTATCTTTAGTCTTTAGGGAAATATTCAAAGAACAGGGTTTAAAATTTCCACATCTCGAAGCAGGAGGTGAACAATTAAATTTGTCAATCCAGAATTTAGAGAAGTAAACATCTCCTGGGTAATGGGAGGGTGTAAGGGCCTCAAGAAAGTGCTTGAAGCCAGGGATAGTTCTCTTCTTTAAAAATGATAAGCTTCCACTGAATAGGTTTATTATAACATGCTTTTCATTTATTCTAGATTCTAAGTATGTCGAGTGTGGCTTTGCCAAGATCCACACCTTCTTTCTGGTTACAAAGATACTAATGTCAAGATTAAAAACCCACATGGTAATTCTCATTGTTATCACTTAGTTAAACAATTCATAAATGTATTTTAAGCTAATGTAATAAAAAATAAAGACAATAATTTATTATTGTCTTTATTTTTTATTACATTAGCTTAAAATACAGCAAGTCATCTATATCACCATAGAATAAATTCACATTTACTTGAGTATGTTGTTCCAAGTTTTGCAAATAATAATCATAGTTTACATTTTCATTCAAATTATCTGGGAGTTTTTCTATAAAAGCCACACAGATATCTTCTATTACCATCTTTACTTTCAGGTCAGAGAGAAACTCCCTTCCTCTCTGATCATCAGACACAATGAGCCCCACCCACTTCCAGCCAAAGTGGAGCAATAAAGAGATCAGCCCTTGTGCTAGACCTCTGTCTTCAGTAGACATCTGATAAAGGAATGCGAATGTATCTTTGTCATTAAGCATGGAATCAAACGGTCCATATGTGACCTGAGAAGCAAAGAAAAAAAAAAGTCATTCTGAGTTTCAGGTATTTGGAATCATCACCCTTAGGAGGAAGTGACTTCATAATTCAAATATGAGGGTTAAAGGACTGAATATTGTTAAGGAGGATGTCTTCTGTGAGATTAGCTTGTCCCTAAATTATGTGGTGCTATACAATATTTTACAAATACCATAGGCTCCAAAGTAACTGAGGTGCCTGAAGCAGCCAAGAAGTAAACAATAAGCTGTTCACTGGCTTGAAAGGAATGATAGATCTCTCTTGCTACAATAACAATGCAAAAGAATATCTGATGTAGAGAAAACTGCAGAAAGCATCAACAGGTACTTTCTAGTCTCATAACACCATATTTCTGAGAACCTTCACTTTTAGGAAAGCAAATATGGAAAGAGACTAACAGTTTTCAGAGATTCAGTTTCCTAAGTTAAAATGATTCAAGTTGTGATTACCTGGGGCCTCATTGTCAGGGGTTATTTTATCATCCCTCTCAATAGAGGCAAAACTCAGAGAGATATAAATTATTGTCTTTATTTTTTATTACATTAGCTTAAAATACATTTATGAATTGTTTAACTAAGTGATAACAATGAGAATTACCATGTGGGTTTTTAATCTTGATTATTGCTGACTCTTGTGCTCACCAAGCATTTTCTGTTTGTAGTAATGCGTGCTGATAGATGCTATGCATTTCTTCAGTGTAGCCTGGCAAGAGTCAATTGTGATGATACAGCTAAGTGGTTGATCTCTGTGGGTGCTATTCTGAGATCAACTTTCCTGAATGAGATCATTAATTCCTTGAAAGATTTTCATCAGTGATGGCATTAAATATTGTTCCAAACTTAGTCACATGTCCTGAACTTTCCTTTTCCATATGTCATGTATTGACAACCGTAGGAATTTTGAGATGTATATATGCTAGATTGAGTAGTTAGGTATCTTTGCTGTAGAATTTGACTTATGATCAAATGCAGACTGAGTATCCACAGTACATCATCCATTGTTTGGAGATATAATCATGGATACTACTAAGTGATCTGCTCAGAAACTCCCAGAATTAACTGTTCATGCATTTTGCCACACTCTGCCATCTGTTAACTATTAACATATCAAAGTAATTCGTTCACTGTTATTGGAAATCTGTCTACAGTAAACATAATCCACTTCTCTGTTTTCTTTTGTTTGTTCTGTTATTGTTCTTTTGTTGGTTTGTTTGTTTTCATCTGAAAGTGTTGCAATTGCAGCAGAAAATTCCGGCTTGTTTCCTGAAATGATTCCTAGAGGTTTGTATTGAGTGTTGCACTTGTAGTTAGGGATATACTCACTCCTTCCAGACAGCCATATCAGAGGGTCCTCCAAGGTTATTTTGTTAGAAATAAAAGCATTGTAGATGTGGGAACCCAAGGTCATATTGGGAAGCAGGTTTGAGTTCTTATTTATCTCTTCAATGGCAAAGTATAAGGTCAGCAAATATTGATAGTTTCTCCCAGTCACTCTAAACCAGAGGAACAAAAGGTTGGGTATTGTCAGTACATTTTTCTAAAAAAGTCTTTATCAAATACAGAAACCTAGAGATCCTAGCCTTTGACTTTTCCTGTGACATGTAAGTCTTGTATGAATAAGCTCATGACAGCCCAGGAACATCATCAAACGGCTCCTAAACTCTCAGAGGTTTAACTGTTTCAAATATTTTTTGGTGTACAATGTGTGCATTAAATATCATTTGTTTGTATCTTATGACTACTGAATACATAGGTGCTTATGACGTTTCAGCTCATGGAATCACTGGGTTACAGAAGAGTCACTAAGGTGTTCACTAGGAATATAAGTAAGAGCTTCACACCCTTTTCTTTTGTAATGATTCAATTTCATACTCACTTATGAAAATTCTAACAAGTTTATATGCATTACTAGTGCTAAAGTGTCTCTTCGTGGTATAGACAGATGCCCGGGCATCTATCTATAGATAGATCACTTTGAATAAATGCCAGCATCTCAGTGCCCACAGGGTGGCCTTGGAAACATGTTTAGCTCTAGTTCATAAGATCCTTTCTGGCATCTTTGGGCACCAGGGACACCTGTGGTATTCACATATATATAAGAAGATGAGCTCTTGAGTAAATGAAATAAGAATAAATGAGCATGTGCAAAATAGTGTTCTTGGGTTTGAAAATGATATGTTATGACTAGTTGCTGCTCTTATGGAGGACCCTGATACAAGTCACAGTAGCCAGTTTTAGGTTTCAATAGTGTGTATCACCAGTTCTAGGGGATCCATGTCCTCCATTGGCCTCTGAAGGGACCCTGCACATAAGTGGCACACAAACAAACATGTAGGCAAAACACTCATAAACATATTGTAAAAATTAATAAATCTTTATAAAAACTAAAAAAGTAGTAAAAAAGTAGTATAGGAAATGTGTTTCTCTAAGCTTGCAGATTAAATGAATGAGTAGAGTTTCCTAGGTAAGGCAGGGGGAAAAAAGTAAGTTAAAGTAGCATATGAAAAAGAAAACACCAAGTACATTAAGACAGTACAAAAGTGCTCACAATGTGACAAAGTGGAACTTTGTTGCAGGTGGGTTAGTTGAACTGTGTCACACAGAGCCTTCAGCACTTGGAGATGGGTCCTCAGAAGCTTTTTTTCAAAACTGTGGTAGATAAGAGTCTGGGTGACCCTAATAGAGGGAGCTTAACAGAAATCATTAGCCTAAAGTCAACTGTGTTCTACTGAAGGAAGGATTCTGCCTTCTGACCTGCCATCATCAGGAAGAAATTCCATTTGGTTTTACTACATTAATCTGGGATCTGTGGCTAGATGTTCTGTTAAGAGAGAATCTACTGGGCAAAAGCAGGCAATTAGCAAAAACCGAGAGAAAGACAATTAGTCTTCCTCAAGGATTATCCCATACTACATATTGAATTGTAAGAATGTATACATGTATACATGAAAATTCCTGGACAGAGCTGTGTCTGCAAAGACTGGATATAAAAAGTTCATTGATGTGGTGAGGGTGAGTTTGCAATGTTGTAGTTTGAAAGGCTCATTACCATAGCATGGGCTACCTGAGTAGCCATTTCTTGGACACCTCTGTGGTTAAGATGATAGTTATATCTATATCTACATCTGTATCTCTACATCTATCTATCTATCTATCTATCTATCTATCTATCTATCTATCCTATAGCTGATGAGTAAAACCGTTTTAGAATATAGTAACCCAGAACTCTACTGGCTTTTGCCAATCTAAAAGACGAGAATGACATCACATAGCCATCTTGGCATCTTGGGCCTGTATGATATCTTGCCCCGTTTTGCTTTTTAATGTCCTCTCTGAGGTTTCCAGTGCTGTATTGGATTCATAGTTTTCTTTATTTATTCTGTTACTATGAAAATTCATGAAGCTGCATCCACATTGTATCATAGAATTTGGGATAGCCTAAATCATGTTCACAGATTCTCAAATTTATTCAAATTTATTGAAGAAATTCTTTTTTTCCATTTGAGTTAGGGGCTTATGTTTTTCCAGTCACATAAAAGCAATACTAAAGACTAAAGAATCGATTCAGTTGGTTATATATGTATACTTATTCATTTATATTTGTGTGACAGGAATGCCACAAGAAGATCATCAGGGCCAATCAACCAGGGCCCAGGGGGTCCTCAGGATTTTGATGCACCCACCAAGAACAATGCATGGTCTCAACCTACGTCCTCTACATATAAGTAGCTGATGTGCTGAGTAGGCTTCATGTGGACCCACTAGTTAGTGGAGTGGACATGGACTATATTTTCTGTTTGTTGATCACTTTCCCCTGATGGAATTGCCCTAACATACCACATGGGAGTAACACAAACTCAGTCATCATAACACTACAGGGGCTGGGGTGCTTAGCTAGAAGGCAGAATAGTGGAGGATGATATGGGAGAGAGAGAGGAGGATTGGGAGAATAGTGTGGGGCCTATGACCAAGATGTAAATTGAATTAATTAATAAAAAATATTCAAGTGAAAAATATGATAATAAGTTAGATGCTCTCCCTCAAAACCCTCAGAGAGTTCTGCTGAGTATGGATTTAAGGAATGTAATGAAAATGATTTCTCTGCCAGACATCTTTAGTTGGTAGCTAAGATAGGCAGAAATGGCCTTTCCTTTGATCATATTTCAACTGTGGTAGTGCTGACAACTGAACCATGAATTGCCACATGCTTCACCCACCAATAAATCCCTGCCTAGCCTTTGAACATTGTTAAGTTAAATGCTCTACTCTGCCTGGCCAAGGTAGGTTACTTTTCCAAATTACTGCTCCATAAAAAAAAAAAAATCTCAGGCCTCACAAGTCTGATGTTTGAGGGATCATGATACCTGTATAGCAGCTGAAGACAATGTTGTTTTGTGTGGCATCCAAAAACTGTCAACCTCTGTTCCCTACAGTCTTTGAGAATGCTATGAAGGATCCCAGACTGAGTGCCCAGGTATATAGTAAGTCTCTGTCATTTTGACTGATATAGAGGCCATTTGGATTATACTTCCTGCTCAAATTGGCCCCTCTCAGATCTCTTGTTTTTTTCACAGCATGTTTTCACTATAGAAGTTTAGCAGAGGTTATGAAATTTTAGGCAGCTCCTCTGAACAAGGCTGCAGCTGCATGGTCAGTCCATACCATGCATGAAAGCCAGACATTGTTCTTTTCTACAGATATCTAGATTTCCTGCTAAAGAAGGCATTACCTTGCTGGCTTCACACTGAAAAATCTAATCTCACAAAATTATATTTAACTGAAATTCAAATCAATGTTACTAATACCTAACAGCTTACATTTTATGGTTCTTTCACTGAAAAGAACTTGCTTGTCAACCATTTATACCAGTTGTCAAACAAATCTGTGTCCTGGTAAATGTGTGGATATGGGAAACAAACATTAAAGTTGATGTAATTTTGAACGTCTAAAAAGGGGATTTAAGGTATGTAAATGCAAGTTATAAATGTCTGAGAAAATGGTTTAAAGTATGTGAAAATGAGACTTAAAGAGTTTAAAATTTTAGGATTTTAAAATAGTAATCAGTGGAGTTCTGATATGCTATGAAAACCACCAGGTGAAAGCACTGGCTAATCTCATAGTTACAGGATCAAACTTTTTAATGTCCTTTTATTCCTGCTGAAGATATGCTTCAAGGCTACTCATTGTGCTGAAATCTTATCTGTCATTACATATTCAGAGAGAAGAAAGGCTATTCAGTTTTTTAGCCCAAAACCATCCTTTTTTTGTGCTCAATCTGATCTGTAAAGCATCAGTCTACTCCAACTGTTTACAGACACTTGGTACCTGCTTTTCCTACAGTGAGAATTTCAGTGTAGATTATAGATTGTGGTCATGTTAATATATTTAAAACTTGTATATCTTTGTGTAAACTTTAATAACTATAATTTATACTTCAAGGAATTGAGACTTGATCCACCTATCACATGACAAAAAGAATCTAGATTAAGATTTCTGTCAATTAAAAATTCAGTCTTTTCTGTCTTTTGTCTATCTCTGTGAATGGGTGTTTTTCTTCCTCCTATGTTGGGATTCCTTCTCTCTCTGGCTGCAGTGGGCTACTGAACTATGGTTTCTCTACCTAGTGAAAGCATTCCTAAGAGTTCTTTACTTCCAGAATAAATTAGACATCCTGAGGTTTTTTTTTCTATTTAAGTACTCCATAACAATACAACTACCAAGACTGTAGGATAGCATGTTTGTTTCCTGCACAGAGAGGTAATATGTATTGATGTTTCAAGACGGTTCTTTTCAGCAAAGGATCATCCTAATCCCAAAATTGATGTTCAAATGAACACATGTACCAATTATAACATCAACAGAGAAACAGGAATATGAAAAAGCCTCATGATTCCTCCACATTATCATAAATAACCAACAACCTAACACACAGTTTCTCAAAGAGATAAAGTGGCAGATGAATACTTCAGAAACTAAAGTGATGAACAACAGCAAAGAAGACAGAACCAAGCAATGAATTGAACTGGGCATTGAGGCAAGAATCAGCAGTCTCCACCAGAACTTGGATGAGGGATAGCATAAACACTTGTACACAGGAAAGACTGAGTACCATAAAAGACAAATAATAGGACATAAGTGAGACTGTGAGGGAGGAGAAAGACATATAGAAAGGCTGTCAATGAAAATCATACAGCCTCCAATCAAATTCCAGAACACTGGGATTCCAGCAGAGCTAACGAAGCAGAGGACAGAATATGGCATGAATGACATGAATTTCAGAACACTACATTACAATATCAGTGATAAATAAATAAGTCATATGTATGAACATAGTGTCTAAACTCTGAGATACTTTAATGATGCTAAAGACAGAACACATGAAACCAGAGATTCTAAGATTTGTACTGAGGACATAGGAATATTCCAGTTCACTTTAGCAGAAAATCTCCAAATCTCTGGAAAGAAACAGATATTCAAACATAAGACATTTAGATGGCCAAATAGACCTGAGAAGAATGGAAACTTATCTTGACATATTAGTAACAATATTTTAAAAATTCATAAGTCTAACCATGGAATCACACAATGGAGCAGACACAAAAGTTGGTGGTTTCTTTCCCTAATCACTTTATGACTGGAAACATAACAAAGAGAAGTGGAAATGTCTGTAGATGCACAATGAAACTGAAAAATATGAAACTGTTTTTCACATTGTTCTGAAACTAGTTCATAATTTCCAATGGAATTACCTATGTTTAGAACATCATGTACTATCTTGTAGGTAGAAGAAACGTAGCACATTCAAACAAGTACTCACAGAAAGTTGTTCCATAGATGACTTGGTTCTCTGTCAAAAGAGTTCTGGATATTTTGGGGTAGAACATGTGGGATGTGAATGGGGATAAATGTACCAAGAATAATGTCTGCCTCCATGTAGTTGCTGGGCTCCCAGTAATGAAAACAACTGAGGCGAGACATCTCCATTGATGTATATGCAGATTGTTGGAGTAGGATGAGACAAAGCAAAAGAAGGGACATTTATGCTCTTCACGACACAGAGACAGTCCCCTGCATCTAGGTTGATCCAAGGAAATTATTGGCTTAGGTCCTGGAACAGGCTTAGACCTCAACAGTGTCAGAGAAGACTTTGTATGCTATAGCTCCTTCCTACTGTTGCTTCAGGATCTCAGTCTGTGCACACCCAATAGTTCTCATGACAGGTCAATCCAAACACTGTAGGAAAGTCCAGACAACTGAGGATCACAATACTGAGATTTGTCTATTGCTGTAGTCAGACTCGCTCTGAATTTGCTGTCTTTTTATTGTTCTATTTTCCTTTCATCCATGTACTCTTGGAATCTCAATGCCCTGGAGCTCTGCACCTGGTTCCTCTATGTGGGTTAAAAACATGTTTGGTTCTTTCATTCTTCCTTCAACAACCTGTATGATTTCATCATGGTCCACAGTGACTTTGGAAAGCACCACAGTCTGAGGCAAAATTGTAGGTCATCAAAAACAAAACAAAACAAAACAAAAACAGCTTGTTTTGGATTGCTGTTGTGAAAGGTAGTGTGAACATTGGATTTCTCCTAGTAAGGGACTCAGGGGCAGTAACTTTTTGATCACTTTGCTAGCTCTTTGATCACTTCCACCAGTCAAGGTGGATTAACTAGGCAACAAGAAAAGTGGTTTGGACAATTTAGATGAGACCTGATAGGCTACATTGAGATAGTAGAGGAGGATGTCCCTTATCAGTGGCCTAGAGGAGGGATATGGGGTGGCTGGAGAGGAAGAGATTCCAATCATACTTTTGAAGAAGAAAGTAAACATTGGTGACTCAGCTTTATGCAGGACACCTGGGCTCAGGCTTCTCAACTCAGCTTTTGTATTCGGCTCTCCTCCTGGACATTTGGCACCAAATTCAGAATTATACAGGACCAAAAGAGGGGGCAAGCTGCTTATAGTCAATTTAAGTCATGACAGGCAACACATTTATGACTTGTGTGCTTAGTTTAGATTATCAGCCACTTTCCTCTTTACATTCTTTCCTGATTAAGAGTCAAACATGAATCACCTTAAGAATCACGATAGGAGTAGTTTTGGAGCCTGTGAATATGAACTCAGTTTTGAAACTGGCAGCAGAAGACTTGAGATGGCTGGATTCAGTCAACTGTCTCATAACAACAACCAAAAAGAAAAATACTTCTTCTCTATACTTTTTCTAGTTTACTGTAATACTCTTTATCATAATTACTACTGATATAATTTCATGGTATTATTATATATACTGTTATAATAAGATATATACAATATAATGTAAATCAAAATTTGATATCTAACTTATGTAAAATCCATTCATAAAAATGCAGCTATGAAATTTCAAGAGTCTTTGAAAGTAGAAAGGTGAAAAAATGATGTAATGTTAATTCTTATATATAAACAAACAAAATAATTAATTGATGCCTCCTATGTATAATCTTACAAAATTTTGGTTTCTGGAATTTAAAATATATATATACAGACTACACACTCAAACAATATCTATCTGTCTATGTATCTATCTATGTATCTATCCATCTAACTATCAATCTAGATATAGATAAATATACCTATATAGTGAAATTTCTATATAGGTACCAGCTTAATTTTTCTATGTTCAGTGAGTTGTGTAAGTGCTGTATTCAGCGATAGAGACTTGCAGTGAATTTATGGAGAGCAAATTATAATCTTGACATAAGTGTGCATTGTTTGGGCATTTCAATTAGACTCCTTTAGCCACCACCTCAAGTAGATATAACCCATCTTCATTTGATGTCAAGTGACATCCTGTTGGGACTCTCATGTTATTTCATTTGGATCACCTTCAGAGATGTATATATTTTAGGAAGCTTCTACTCTATTAGGTTACTACAGTAGCATTAAAATGACATTTAATTTTAGCTGCCTCTCTTTATATTACATTCCTTAATGTCCTCTTCCCTCCCCACTTCCAATCAATTCTCCTTTATGAGCCCATCTTCCATCTATAGATAACTATTTTATTATCCTATCCTAGGCAGATCTATTTACTTGTTCTCAAACACTAGTCTCTTATTTTATGTATATCCCACATGCTTATCATTCACTTTACAAGTAATAGTAACATGTAAGAAAATACATGCCACATTTGTATTTTTGAACTTGTGTTACTATACTCAGACTGATTTTTTCCTAGTTTACCTGTAGATATGCATTTACTTTGAAATTTCATGATTTACTTTGTAAAATGACTGAGTAATATTTTGTTGTGTAAACATCAACATTTTCTTTATCTATTCTTCTGTTGATGGACATCTGCATTATATCTAATTTCTGGAAGTGTTGATTATAGAAGTCATAAACATGTTTGCACAAATGTCTCCATGGAAGGATGAAACATTCTTTGGCTATATGCCCAAGAGTTGTATAGCTGGTTCTTGAGACAGAACAATCCCCATCTTGCTGCAGAAAAGCCACAAAGATGTCCTTAGTGGTGGAATATGTTTGTACTCCTACTAGAAATGTCTAAATATTCTTAGACATTGTGACTCTCTTTAGACCATATCTCAAACCACTTTTGGTTTCCATTTCCCTGGTGACTATTGATCTTGCACATATCTTTAAATGTTTCTCAGCCATTTGAATTATTTCTTTAAGAATTCTCTTCTGATATCTTTTTCTATTTCTTTCTTCAGAGACTGAAGTTTTTTTCTTACAAGTCTTTCACTTGCTTGGTTAGAGTTACACCAAGGTACTTTATGTCCTTTGTGACTATTGTGAAGGGTGATGTTTTCCCAATTTCTCTCTCAGCCCTTTTGTCTTCTGTATACAGGAGTGCTACTAATTTTTTGAGTTGATTTTGTATCCAGCCACTTGGCTGACTTGATTTATCAGCTATAGGAGTTCCCTGGTAGAATTTTTGGGGTCACTCATGTATACTATCATATCATCTGCAAATAGTGACATGGCATGTACTCATGGGCTGGTTCTTTGATCATCTCCACCTGAGGGGATGGCAGCTTTACCAGTCCACAGAGGAAGACCAAGAAGCAAGTCCTCATGAGACCTGATAGATGAGTGTCAGATGGAAGGAAAGGAGGTCCTACCCTATCATTGGACTGGTGGATGGGCATAGAAGAAGAAGAGTGAGGCAGCATGTGAGGGAACAGGGAAGGGGACTACTGCTGGGATACAAAGTGAATAAACTGTAATTAATAAAAATTTAAAAATTCTTTAGAATTGTATGTGTGTTTTATTTGTATTGTATATTTTATTGATATCTAATTTTTTCTTTTGACTTATGCATTTGAATATTAGCCTTTATTTGGGTGTGTAGTTGTTGAAAGTATTTTAGTTTTGTTTACACTCCTACAATTTCAGAATGATGGCGGTCCTTTGTTATGCAGAAGATTTTTCAGTTTTCTGCTGTACTTTTAAAGATTGTTTATCTTGATACCTGGGCAAGGGCTAGAAAGATCTCCCCTCCTCATTGATAAGTAAGATTAATAGAGTAAAACTGTCCATCATAAAAAAACATCAACATCAACACTCAGTGCAATCTTCATCAAAATTCTAGACAATTCTAGCCAGATGTTGAAAGGACAGTTTCCAGCTTCAAATAGAAGCACAAATATACCATGACAGCTAAAACAATCCTAAATAAGAACTGCTAGAGGGATCACTTATCCAAGATTAAATTGAACCAAAAACTATAGTAGTAAGTAACAGGATGGTATTGGCAGAATAACAAACACTTTGGTCGATGATGAGATCGAGGACCCAGGCAGAAATCCAAATACCTATGGACATTTGATATTTTTAAAATAAGAAATATTGAAATAAGCACTGGAAAAAAGACAGTATCTTCAACAAATTGTTGTGGTCAAACTAGAAGTATGCACATAAAATAATTCAAAAGATCCCTATGTATCACTCTGCACAAAACTCACCAAAATAGATTAAAAAGGTCAGCAAAAATCAAGAAACAGAGAATCTGATGGATGAGAAATTAAGGAATAGTATTTTCTCTAGTCATAAGAATATCTTTTTCATGTTTGGACTGTATTGGTGAGGCTTATCACTTGTGTTTTTGTTAGACTTCTTCCATTTTTTTATTTCTAGATACATCTCAATTTTAATTTTAGCAATTCCTTTTGTAAAAATGTCTTCAACTATCTTTGGTGTTTTATTTCACTTTTTTTTTATTTTCACAGACATCATTGAGGTTTTATCCATATCCTTTGTTATATACTTCATTTATCTATGTTTTGAAATCATTGTCTTGTTCTGTGGCTGTATTGAATTTCTCAGGGTCTCATCTAGTAGGGTTGTGATGATTTGGTGTCTTGGGTGTTAAAGATTTTGATTTCACTCTGGTGTCTAGTTATCTGGATTTGGGATGATTGTGATTCTAGCTGTTGCTATCTGGACTTGTCTATTTTAGGTTTATGATGTTTAATTTCTTCACTTCTGTTTCTCTCTGTGGATTTTAGGAAAGGGTGTTGGCTGTGTATTGTCTTGTAGAGGATTCTTCTGAGTGTGTGCCTTGATAGATCATTAGGGATATTAGAGAGAGATTGTTCTTAGGTGTGGGTGATTACACTAAAAAATAATAATGAATAAAGATATCCCTTTCTCAGAGTATAGGACTGGGAAAAGTTTTCAAATCAAATTAACCCAAAAAACAAGATGAAGTAGCCATTTTCATGTCTCAAAACATAAGTTTTCATTCAAAATTAATCAAAAGATATGGGGAAGAACACTTTATACTTACTGAAGGAAAAACTCACCACTACAACCATTCAATAATGAACATCTCTGATGCAAATGCAAGGCCAGCCTCATTCATAAAAGAAGTATTACTAAAGCTTAAGTCATACATTGAATCTCACACATTAATAGTCAGAGACTTCAGCACTGACTTTCTCCAAAAGACAGATCAAGACAGAAAGGAAAAGGGGAAATAAAGAAACTAACAGAGATCTTGAATCAAATGGGCCTAACAGATATCTACAGAACGTTTCTCAGTGGCTCATGAAACCTTCTCCAAATCTGACCATATAATTCATCACAAAGCAAGCCTCAGAAGATATAAGAGGATTGAAATAACTTCGTGAATCTTATCAGACATCCATGTATTAAAGCTAGATTTCAATAAGAGAAATACCACTTGATCATGGAGTAAACAAAAGAAGAAATAAAAGACATTTAATTTTCAATGAAAATGAGGGCAAAACATACCCAAACTTATGAGACACAATGAAAGCAGTGCTAGGAGAAAAGCTCACAGCATTTTGATGAATGAAGTACCTTCATAAAGAAATAGGAGAGATCCCATACTAGTAATTTAGCAGCACACTTGAAAGCTCTCTAACAGAAGGAAGCAAACACACCAACATGGAGAAGTTGATAGGAAGTATTCAAACTTGGGGCTGGAATCAATACATTGGAAACAAAGAGACTGATACAAAGAATCAGTAAAACCAAAAGCTGGTTCTTTGAAAATATCAACAAGATAAAAAAACCCTTAGCTAAACTAACTGAAAGGCAGAGGGACAGTATACAGCTAAACAACATCAGAAACAAAAAGGGGGACATAACTACAGACAATGAGGAAATAAAAAAAATCATTAGGACTTACTTCAAAAGCCTGTATTCCACAAAATTCAAAAATCCAAATTAAACATATGATTTTCTGGATATATTTCACCTACCAAAGATAAATCAAGATCAGGAAAAAGTTTAAAAAGTCTAATAACCACTAAGAAAATAGAAGGAATCATCAAAAATCTCCCAACAACACCAAAAAAAGCCCACATCCAGATGGTTTTAGTGCAGAATTCTGTCAGACATTCAAAAAAGAACTAATACAAATGCTTCAAATTCTTCCACAAAATAGAAACAAAAGGAACATTACCAAATTTATTCTATAAGGCCACAGTCACACTGACACCTAAACTACATAAAGACCAAACAAATAAATATAATTCCAGACCAATTTCATGCATGAACTTCCATGCAAAAAAAAAAAACCCTCAATAATAAGCAAACTGAATCCAAGAACATCATCTACATCATGCTTGGGATGCACGGATGGTTCAACATACAAAACGTAATATAATCCACCATATTAAAAAAATTAAAGAAAAAAAAATCACATGGTCATCTCATTAGATGGAGAAAATATGTTTGACCAAATTCAACATCCCATCATGATAAAAGTCTTAGAGAGATAAAAGATACAAGGTCTATATTTAAATATAATAAAGGCCATATACAGCAAGCTGATTGCAAGCATCAAAATAAATAAATGTAGAAATATTGTAGAAAATAAATGTAGAAAATAAATAAATGTAGAAAAATTCAAAGCAATTCCACTAAAATCAGGTACAGGAGAAAAATGCCCACTCTCTCTGTTCTTCAATATAGTGCTTTTAGTTCTAGATAGAGCAATAAGACAACTAAGGGAGATCAAGGGTATACAAATCAGCAAGGAAGAAGCCAAAATATTGCTATTTGCAGATGAGGTGGTAGCGTATGTAAGCAACCCCAAACATAACACCAGAGAACTCCTACAGCTGATAAACAGCTTCAGCAAAGTAGCTAGATACAAGATTAATTTTTTTTAAATATCTGTAGCTCTCCTGTACATAAAGGACATATGTGCTGAGAAAGAAATTAAGGAAACTACGCCATTCATAATATCCACAAATGCTATAATGTATCTTGGTGTGACTCTAACAAATAAGTGAAAGACCTGCATGAAAATAACTTTAATGGTCTGAAGAAAGAAAATGAAGATGTCAGAAAATGGAAAGATCTCCTACTCTTCTGGATCCATAGGATTAACATAGTAAAAATGGCCATGTAACCAAAGACAATCTACAGATTCAATGCAATCACATCAAAATACCAACACAGTTCTTTTCAGACCTTGAAAGAACAATTTTAAACTTCATATGGCAGAATAAAAAAAACAAACAAACAACAGAACAGCTTAAACAGTCCTATACAATAAAAGAACTTCTGGAGTTATCTCCATCCCTGACTTCAAGCTATAACACACAGCAATAGTAATAAAAACTGCATGGTACTGTCATAGAGATAGACTGGTTGGTTGATCAATGGAATTGATTCAAACACCCAGAAATATACACACATACCTTTGGTCAATTGATTTTTTACAAGGAAGCCAAAACCGTACAATGGAAAAAAGACAGCATCTTCAACAAATCATGCTGGTCTAACTGTATCTCTGCATGTAGAAAAATGCAAATAGATACATATTTTTCTCCCTGAAAAAAAAATCTCAAATCCAAGTAGGTGAGAGACCTCAATATAACTGCGGACACACTAAATCTGTTAGAAGAGAAAGCTGGAAAGAGCCTTGAACTCATTGGTTCAGGAGACAACTTCCTGAACAGAACACCAACAGACCTATAAGGAATAAAAAATATCAATGGAAGTAAATGTCAGTCTACACATTAGGAAAAGAACACATCAATCCTATTTTCAACAAAGTGCTAATATCCAAACTATACAATGGACTCAAGAAATCAAACTCCAATTAAAAATGACCCAATTAAATAATTTGCACAGAACTAAACAAAGAATTTTCAACAGCAAAATCTTGAATGGCTTAGAAGCACTTAAAGAAATGCTCACCTTCCCTCATCTTCAGAGAAATGGAAATCAAAACAACTCTGAGATTCTATCTCATACCAGTCTGAATGACTAAGATCAAAAATCTCAAATTTTAGCACATCCTGGTGAGGATGAGGACAAAGAGGGACAAGCTTTCCTTACTGGTGTGAGTGTAAACTTTTACAAGCACTTTGGAAAACAATCTGGGGCTCTCTCAGAAAATTGGGAAGACCTAGGTATACCACTAATGGATATATACCCAAAAGAGGATCTATAAGAAGGACACCTAATCAACTATATTCATAGCAGTTTTATTTGTAGTAGCCAGAATCTGGAAACCACCTAGATGTCCCACAATTGAAGAATGGATAAAGAAACCATGGCACATTTACACAAAAGAATATATACTCAGCCATTAAAAACAAAGCAATCAACTTCCATTGCTTTCCCCAGCCAGTGGTGAGATTTTATGAATTCTCTGTTTCTTATCAGGCAAAGAAATCTTGCTCTGAGCATGCACAGACAGACCCTACCCACTCCACCCAACCCCTTCCCCCATATCGGCTGAATATGACAACAACTTCACGTTTCGGTCGGACCCCTCAGTAAAAGAAGTTTTTCTAGGATTACAGTAATCAGAATAGAATAGGATAGAATAGTGTCATAGTGATTATAACATTTAAGGAGACAAGGGGCCGGAAATGCATGCCCTCATTGTCTTCAAAAATGGCAAATGTGCCTGGGTCAGGCCTGCACAGGTAGATGATGAGAGACACTAAGGGTAAGGGGAGGAAGACCCTCTCCCCCTCTCCAGGGATGCTTTCCAAGCTCAGACACACCCAAGGACCTTCTCAAAGGACTTCATCCAAGCCCTTCCTGGATGAGAGGAGTCCTGGAGGAGTTTCAAGTTCCCTGCAGTCACCTGAGTTGTATTTAAGCTCCTTGGTTTCGTATTCTTGTATTTGAGGAATGACTGACATGAAACAACACAGAGAACACTAGACTATGACAACGGAAATCATATTTCTTTCCCATAAGCCAAGTTTGGAAAACTGCCACCATAGAGAAAGACTGTTGAAACAGAATCTCTTGTTCCTTTCTTCGGGAGATCTGACTGAAGCCTGGATCTCTGTGAATTCAAGGCCTGCTTGGTCTATGGAGTCCAAGACAGCCTAGAAATACAAAAACCAACAAAGAAACAAAATCCAACCATCCAAAACAAACCAAAACAGAAAACAGTAATGACTGCTATGGGAAGTTGAAATTGTATTTTACTGTATAAAATTTAGAAAACAAACCCAGCTTCTATCTATCTTGTCTTGGCCTTAACTCAACCCTCAGAAACACAATCTCTTTTCTCCCTGTTCCCTAGTGCCTCCTACTGAGGGGAATAATTGCTGAGGTCCTAGTGAGTACTATTTCCCTTCTATTTCTCCCACGACAATTTCCCAACTGGTTCACCTAAGGACAGGCTGGAAAAGGCAGGGATTGAACCTCTCTCTTTTTAGATAGGATTCACTACAGAATAGTTGTGTCAGATGCCGGAGAACCAATATAGCCACGAGACAATCAGCCTTGGATTCATCCCTGGCTTGAGTTTCAATTCTGATCTGACATGCCATCAAGGGGTTCCATTATTTCTCTTCCCTTTTTTTTCCCCTCTCCCCATTGAATCATGTCCCTGCCTTTTGATGATGAGCTCACTAGAATGAGGTCATGGACCAATGACCTACTCCTCTCCATAGCTTTCCCCCCAGCAATGAGAAACCATAACCACGGTGCTTGGAATTACATTATCCAGTGTTTCTTTGGAACCTATAAAGGAGAGCACCATGATTTCACTGCCTTTTCAAGATGTTAATACACAAGTTTAATACTTGTGTTAATTTTATATGCACTCTCATTGTACAATTAAAGGTTTTTAGTAACAAAACTCTGGTGTCCTGCTCAACTGGAGTACTGTGAGAACAAACCAATCCATAAATATATAAAAATATATTTATATATTTTATTTATATAGTATTTATATAATGTTTATATATAACATTTATATTAGTAAAGATATTAAATATATAATATTTATATATATTTTATAATTACATATATATAGCCAGTGGCAGTTCAGTGTCTAAGTGCATTCCATAGTAATGGGAACAGGGACTATCTCTGACATGAACTGATTGGCCTGCTCTTTAATCACTTCCCCCTGAGGGGGGAGCAGCCTTACCAGGCCACAGAGGAAGACAATTCAGCCACTCCTAATAGACTAGGATCAGAAAGAAGGAAAAGACCTCCCCTATCAATGGACTTGGGGAAGGGCATGCATGCAGAAGGGGGAGGAAGGAAGGAATTTGGGAGGGGAGGAGGGAGGGAACTACAGGGGGGATACAAAGTGAATAAAGTATAATTAATAAAGAATTTAAAAAACAAAAAATATGTATATTAAAATATAGTAAAAATATAGTAAAACAATTTTTTTTGCTTCTGCTCACCAAACGCTGTTATGATATTAAACCATCATGACTTCTGAATCATTGGAGGTTGGCAGTTTTTTTGTAGTGCTTGTTTGTTTGTTGTTTTTTTTACATCTCTGCTGTTTTGGGGCGATATTTAAGCCTCAGCCTCCCTAGTGTTGTGGAGAAGGGGAGCAGACTGCTTTACATCTCCAGGCTATTGGGGGTTGAGAGGTCTTTGGGGGGTCTCCACACCAGTCCCCATCAACTATAGATGCAGCCAACACCAGCTGCCACCTTGTCTCTACCTTGGGATGCTCTGGGAGGCCTAGGTCACGCCCCTCTCAGTGCTGCATGAGGCAGGCCTGTTATTATCTGGCCAAAACCCACATCCTGAGAGACCATTAACAGGTGTGGATGAACTATATGGAAACTGAAATCCCACATTTGGGATTAAGATGGAAACATATTTACACAGCATCCCCAGGGTTTCCCTTCTGTCTCCTCATTGTGGCCTCCAACTTTCAGGAACCCATTTGACTCCAAACAGTCCTGTTACCCTGAATAAAAGGAGGAGGGCCTCTCCCAGGTCCTAGTTATGCAAAAGACAATGATAGACAGAGACACTGGGCACATATAGAAGAAGGACCAACTTCCAGTGGCAACTCACCCAAAACCACCATTATCCCAAAAGAATGTAAATCAGTGTGTGAGGAAGACTGGGGAGACATCTCAGCTAGGTCTACGTGCTGCAGACCTGGCTCTTGAGTATTTTTACTGGCTGAACTCATTGTTAAATTGGCCCACCGTGGAAACTTTTGTTTCCATTCAAGCGAGTCCTTACACACCCAAGAGTTCACCAAGCGACTTAATATCCTTCCTGAAAAACTCAGGCTGGTATGCAGGGCTCGGATCCTTGCCACATAGTCTGTTCCTGCACATTTCCCCCAAACAAATGCCCATTTCCAAGGGAAACGGTCTCATTAAGGGCCTCTGCCACCACTGCCAGAATATGCATTGTTCCCTTTTGGGGACATTGCTGTGAGATCTTTTTTTCAGATTACAGGCCTTGACTTCCTCTCCAAAGTTCAATATAATCTTGTTCTGTCTAAGCGGGGGCTGTGTTTTAGAGCAGCCCCTGGTAAGGACTTCTGGAAGGTTTGTACTTTGGGGGCCAAGGTGACCCTTGCCTGGCTGTGGACAGGACTATCTTTTAAGTGGTTTGCCAGCACACCAGCTCCCTTCAAGTTCTTTGGTTCTGCTCCAAACAGAGCATATGTTTTGAGCTTTAAGCCTTAAAGAGAAACCCATGAGTTTTTTAATATTTATTTATTTATACAAATGAGCACTATGTCTGAATACATGCCTGTATGACACAAGAGAGCACTAGATCTCATTCTAGATGGTGGTGGGTTACCATGTGGGGTGCTGGGAATTGAACTCAGGACCATCTGGAAGAGCAGCCAGTGCTCTTCACCACTGATCCATCTCTCCAGCTCCCACCCATGAGTTTTTAAATCAGAGAAGGCCATTCGTGTCCTCGGCTCTTAAGCTCTGGGTTCTCACGGCTCCCCATCAAAGCACCCTCACCAAAGAAAGAAAAGTGTCCAATTTTTTCTGTGTGTAATTTTTAACCTGCAGGGAAAACCTCACCAAGATGCATGCACACATGAATCTCTCTGGTTCGTCCTTGAGGGCTCATTGGAGGGGCTGGGGACGCAACTGGGGTCCTGCTGGGAAATGTTTTTGCATTGCTGAGTTTAAGCTGAGAGCCCTGGGCTGTCAGGAGCTGGGGTGCCAGAGCACCCCGATATCACAAATTTATCCAGGGTCTGCACCACCTTCCCCCTTCCCACTGAGACTCACCTTGCTGGATTCTGGTCAACAGGTGATGGCGAGCAAGTATCCAGCTGGTCCTGTAGGGAGGGAGGGCGCCTTGCGCTCTGATCCAGGTGCAGGAACACATCCTGGCTCTCGGGTTCATCGCACTGAAGTAGCAGCAACCCGAGGCCTGGGGCCTGGGCCCTGGGGGTACATGTCTTCCGTCCTGGTGGGGGAAACCCCTGTCCCCAGAGCTGCTACCTCCTAGGCTGCCTGGGGCTCGCAGCGGATGTCTCCAGCTTAGCTTCAGCACCAGGACGCAGCAGGATGCAAAAGATTTTTCCTTCTTTCTTTCTTTTTTCCAGGAGTGCCAAAAGCCACAAGTCAGAATTCCAACCCTTATATCACCTTGGGAACCAGTCAGAGCTCATGGAGGGGGGGGGTGTCCTGGGTGTGACCCTGTCAGCCCAGCCCAGGGCAGGGCGAGCCAGGTGTACCTGGAGGGAGGCTGGGAATCCTGGGTCGCAGAGGTGCTCATGGAGGGTGGGGTCCTCTCCTGGGACTGAGAGGGGACAGGGGGGTGTGGGGGAGACAGGAGGGGAGCCTTTTCAGGATAGGAAAGTTGGGAGGAAGCGTTTTTTCTTGTTTTTTGTTTTGTTTTGCCTTTCCTTATAGTCAGATGAGACTGGAGTTGAAAAAGAAGAATAAAAGGTAACATTGTTACTGGTGTTAAATAATAAAACTTAAACCTTAAACAAACAAACAAACAAACAAACCAGGGGTCACTGGGTCCCTTTATCACGAAGGAGTTAATCAAATAGAAGAAGAAAGCAAACTTTATTTTTTTTTATCCTCCGTTGACACCGCATGTACAGGGAGAATCTCCACATGGGGTGGCTTAGAAAAGACCCAACACCACCCCCAAGAAACACCAACCCAGGATGCGGTGGCAAACACCTGAAATCCCAGTGCTCGGCGAGGTGGAGGCAGGGGGATCTCTGTAAGTTCAAGGCCAGCCTGGTGTACAGAGTGGGTCCAGGACAGCCAGGGCCACATAGAGAGACCCTGTCCTAAAACAAAAACAAACAAACAAACAAACAATGACAGAGATAAGCATGATGCCATCCGAACAAGATTATTTCTGACATCTCAAGTGATATCACAAATAAAAATTAAAAAGCAAGATGAAAATTGCCACACCAGACAACAGAAACAGTGTGGGCCTTCTGGCTGGATAAGCTGGGGGGAGAAACTGCCAGTCAGTTTGACCATGGCCAAATTTCTCCTGGTCCTTTTTTTTTTCCCCCTTTGTAGGTAAAGTTTTTGATGCCAACAAAAGAGAATAAGGGAACAGCGATCAAAAAAAAAAATACAAAGAGTGAAGGCCTCTTGAATTTTAAGCCTGGCGCTGAGTGACTAAAGCTCTCTGGGTTGAGAAGGGCATTCTTCTTTTTGGTGACTCAGTGACGTGGAACCTGGAGACCTGCAGGCACATGTATCACTGGATGCTGGGCGGGATGGTCCAGTGGTTAGGCACACTGGGTGCTCTTCAGGGGAGGTTGTGTTTGTTTTTGTTTCCTTTCACTTATTGTTCCCCCGAGGAGGTGTGACAGTAAAGGCTTGGCTCCTTGCCCCTGGGTGACTCTGCAGGAGAAGGTACAAAAAAAAATTCACTATTGCACTGTGTTTTAAGCCGTGTGTGTGTGTGTGTGTGTGTGTGTGTGTGTGACCACGTCTGTTGACCCAAACAGTGTGATGTTTGGTTAGAGAGCTGTGCTGTTTGTGTATTAGCCTATGATCCCAGCACTCGGGGAGGTGGAGGCAGGAGGATCTCTGTGAGTTCGAGACCAGCTTGGTCTACAAAGTGGGTCCAGAACAGCCAGGACTACGCAAAGAAACCAAAATAAATATTTGTCTTATAAACCAAAATATTTGTCTTATAAAGCCAAAAATAAAATAAAATAAAAATCCATTCAATATACAGTTTCAATCAGAACAAAGAACTGTCAACCTTTTTAAAGTTATCCTTGAGCCATCACATGAAACATACATATTTTTCTCTAAGTTACATAAGCAGTGGTGACTTGGAATCACAAAACTGTTTTTTTCTGTTTATCTATGGTTTCGTTTCTTTCTGTATCTGAGCCTAGTTTTTTTTTTTTTTTCAATGCTGTTTATTCAGGAACATTGAACAATCCTCGGACCCCGGGGAAAGCCAGCCCACAGCTTAAATAGCCTCTGGGTAGCCAACCCAGGCGTGCCACGGGGGCAATGCAGATAGGTCCACTTACATGGAAGCAAGCCAGATCCTTAGCCTTAGCCAAATGTGGAGTTGTTCGTGACAGAGAGCACTCACCATCGGGAAGGTGGAAGGCGGAAACCAGCTCCATCTTTAAGGCATAGCATTCCGCAGCTCTCTACAGTTCCCCCTTTTTGTTTTAGACACATCAGGCAAGAGTAGAGGTCTGTTTACTATATTTTATTCATTTGTGCATGTGTGTGTGAGAATTCGTGGAGGTGGGACTACAACTTGGGTGTTTTGATTTCACCTGCAGATTCCGGGGCTTAAACTCAGGTCACCTGGCATGGCAGCAGGTGCCTTTCCACTGATTCATATGGCCCATCCAGCCTTTGCATTCACAGGTAGCAACCACCCACTTACCAAGAAAACACTGTGTATATATAAATACACACACACACACACAATACATACATATGATATGGGAGATGGTAGCTTTTTCTCTTTGTCTGCTGGCTCTACCTCTGGCTAGCAAGCACCTTTTAAAAAAACTGACATTAAAGCCTATTTATTAAGAATTCTCGTATATACTGAACACCAGCTGAGACATCCAGCCACACTGGCTGAACCATTACTGGATTTTGTTTTGTTTTGTTTTGTTTTTAAGCAAATCCAAAACATTTGATGTCACCAATAGAGATGCTGGAGTCAGATGCCTGGGTGAAAACCTACTAGCTCAGAGAGGTAGAGAAAGCACCCAGCTGACCTTCCTACTCAGGCAAAGTCTCAGAAAACAAAAAAAGATCCTATTCCTTCTATGCATTCTTAAAATTCTTTCAAACTGAATGTCCCTCCATTCTACCTCACATGCATCCCTCCACCTGTCTTCCAGACTTCTTCTCACTGTTTTTTTTTTTTTTTCTATGTTCTTTCTGTGTCAACTGGTTGCTTGCTTGGCCTCTTGACTTATGTTGACTTTATTTAAGACTGTTTTAACAGAGAGCTCATGGATTAAAGGTGTGTTCTTGCACTGAGCCATACCACAACTAGAGACAGATTTTTCAAAGACACCATCTCAGGTTTCACAAGATGACCAAATAATCCTGCAACACAGATTTTTCAACTTTCCATTGGTAAGTAGTCATTGCTAGACTAGTTGGAACACAGCCTGTGAGCTATTCTAATAAACCCACTTTCTACATATGTACATTTATTGTATTGGTTTTGTTCATCTAGAGAGTCTTTACTAATATAGATGTTTTGGTTTGTTTACCTTCCCATTTGGGAAGATGTGGCTGCTAAAAACACTAATTCACAAACTTCGTCATCTGTTAACTGCTTTTCTCCCAGGGTTTTCACAGGTACCATGTGAAATGTAGCTGCAGTTATCTGAGGCCAGCATGAAGCCACAAAACAAAAATCTTATTTCTTGAAATTCTCTGATAGGGGAGGTCCTCCTCCCTTTTCATCTGATGCTAGCCTATCTGGTCTCATCAGGACTGGCTGCATTGTCTTCCTCTGTGGCCTGGTCAGGCTGCTCCCTCCTCAGGAGTTGGTGATCGAAGAGCCACTCATTGAGTTCATGTCAGAGACAGTCCCTGATCCCAGTATTAGGGTTCCCACATGGTTTCAGAGCTCCAATGGGCTTCATCTGAGCAGGAGTTCTAGGTTCTCTCTGTGTGTGGTCCTTGGTTAGAGAATCAGTCTCAGAAAAGACAGAGTGGAGCATGGATGTAAATGAGGGAGCAATGGTGAGATTGGGAGGGAATGAGAGAGACAGTTACAGCTGGGAAACGAAGTTAATAAACTTTAATTATTATAAAAAATAAAATTAAAAAAACGTAATATTCAGAAATGAAATGTATAAGGAACACACAGTCCCTTTTATACTTTTTGACAAGAGTGCATTTTGCATTTATTACAAAACACAATGCATCTTGTTATCTGAGAAGACTATATAACTCCTGTAAGAGCCATTTATAAAATCTAATAAACTGTGTAGTACTTGTAAATCACTCTAAACTTGACATTACACCAAAGGTGAATATGATTTAGTCTAACTTAAGAATCCTGCAATCATTTTGTTAACATTGTTTGATTGTACTAAATATGTTCTCTAGACATGAATCATCTCAAAGGAATGGGCTTCTTGGAGTATGTGATTCCTACCTTTTTATATCTTATATTATTTACATACATGCATATTAGTGCTAAAGCATTTAAACACCATGGTAATTTAATAGAGAAGTCACCTTGATTTGTATTTTGTTCTTAAATTATAAAATGTATTAATAATTAAAAAAATTCTCCTTACCTGTTAATATTCTAGGACCCCTTCCATTTGAAGGACAGATGGGTATCTCCACTGCAGTTGAGTAATGAGCTATGGAAGCCTGATTCTCCAGGAGAAAGAAGCAGAACCACCTACTGAGTGCTGTGATGGAGCTCAGGCACGCCCCGAGAGCTTGAGTTGGGGAGCCTAGGGTTCCCTCCCAAAGAGGGGAGCAGCAAGTGGCTGAGTGGCCAGAGTGGGAAGGCTGGGCAGTCCTGAGGCTGTTCCAAGGCTGGGTGTGCAGGCAGACGTGTAGACTATAGGAGGACAGGCATTAGCACTACGGAAATGTGAATCTCTGCAGATCTGGTGAAGACTCGGCCCTGGACTGGAAGCCGGGGTCAGGGACCAATGGGCTGTGTCCCTTCTGCACACTCTACCCTAAGGGAGACACCCTAACCTAAGGAAGGAGCTCCTGTCATTCAAGTCTCTCTGTCCAATCAGGGCCTCTGGCCGGACCCGCCAGTAATGAGATGGGGCGTGTCTTTCCGGAAAGCTTTTCTGCAGGTTCAGCTCCCACTGCTGAGGAGGCTAGCATGCTTCAGGGTGAAGAGCTCTGAGCGCTGCCGCCACTGTTTGGGTGCTGTGAGGGGAACTGAGGCAAGCTCCGAAGTCGCGACATGGTGAGTGCGGGGAGGAGAAGGCGGCTGAGCGGCGGAGCTGGTGTGCCAAGTCTCTTCTGGGACTGGCTGGTCAGCAGTGGCCATCGGGGAGGGACCTTGTGGTCCTGGGCTCTTTCTGGACCCAGCGGTGTCATCTGAGTCACTTCACTGAGGAGCCCACATCCGCGCAGAATGTTTGCAGCAGGGGTTCTTGTGCAGAATCATCTTCGTGGAGGGATGCCAAACTCAAGAGTACTTCAGTTTGTCTTCGCTGTTCCAGTTTCTCTCGTGTCTTCTACAAGTTCTGCTCTGAGTATTTAACCTTTGGGTGTGAGATCCATTTAGAGGTAGTTTTGTGCGGGATGGAAATGGCATCTCGTGTGTTGGGTAGCACTCCAATATAAAGCTGTGATGAGGAAGAGTAGAATTGATGATGTAAAGGATTTCCAGTGCTTGGGAAATAGTAGGTGACACTAAACAGAATTTAGCCAAGGGAGGGCTGACTCTAAATCACCCCACAGGTAAATAGTATGCTAACCAGTCCTGTTAGAGATTAGAATGCTAGCATACACATGTTGACCGGGCTTCTCCAGAAATTTGGCCCCAACCCTAGCAAAGGAGAGAGACAACTGTGATTTACAACCAGCTACCAGTCCGATCCTCATATCAAAGAACAGGCCTTTACCAAGCTGCTCAAGGTGATCTTACAGGGTCACAACCAACATTACAGCCTGTGGCGACATAACGGAGTTAAAGTAACTTTTATTCCCCTGATGTCATTGTCCTCCAGGAGATTAGTGCCTTCACCTGCTAACCTAGGCCTAGTACTGCAAAAGATGTGTCTGTATTCCATCCAGATCATATATATCTAGAAAGTCTTTGGATGTAATCTCTTGTCAGAGCAGCCATGTTCTAAATTAAAATTCATTTACCTAAAGGTCCAGTTTTCTTTTTGAGAAAAGAATACTTTTTCCACAGGGGCAAGTCTATACTGGTTTACAACTGTTTGAAAAGGAAAAAAGGACAAAGAAACAAAAACAAACGTGTTTGTGTTCACAGCTGTCCTGATTAATAAAGGCATTCCATGAGGCCTTCATATAAGGGGAATGGCATAGTTCTTTCTCAGTCCCATTAAAATTTTTGGCATAGCCAGTAACAGACTGGGACCTAGGCCTTGGGAGCTTTCACTAAGTTCTCCATGTATTGAGAATAAAATGGAGTTCCTTCTCAAAAGCCAGGAATATGTTTGGGAGAGCCTGTAATGGTCTGAGTCCCAGGCCTTTGGGGAGGCATTGCTTCAGATCATGAGATCCCAGTTCTTCCCACCACATGGGGCTGTGGTTGTCAATTCCAAGGCCACTGTAGGCTTGGTTAGTAATGTTCTTGAGAGACCCTGTGTTCCTCTTAATGCAGCTCTGTTTCATTAGACTCCTCGTGAATTTGTTTCTACTTCTGATATTTTCTGCTGACATCACAGAAGTTAATCATTTCCTTCCATTTCCCCTGAAAGTAGTATACCAGATGCTATTCTTGAGAAACTAACTTGGCCATGGACCTCTCAGAGGCTGAACCACCAACTAAATAGTATTCATGGGGTGGACATAGAACCTCTCCATATATTTAGCAGATGTGCAGCTTGCTCATCATGTAGGTGCCCTAACAATTAGAGTCCTGGCTGTTGATGACTCTGTGCCTGCATTTGGATCACTTTCCTCAAGCTGGGCTGCCTTACCTAGCTTCAGTGGGAAAGGGTACAATTGGACCCATTTAGACTTGATGCATCAGGGTAGGTTGGTACTTAAGGGGGGAAGGGGATCTGCTTCTATGAGGATAGAGGTAGGGAGGAGTGGGGTATGGGGATGAGACAGGGAGGAAAGGAGGGTGGCATTTTCCATCTGGCTGTTAAGTGATTAAATAAATGAACTGAAGGACAAAAATGTTTACTTGGCTTAACACATAGCTTGTACAAGACCTCCCCATCCCAGGCTTTATTTTTTTTCAATGTTGCCTTTTCCTGTCTTCTCTTCTGGCACACTCAATTCAGGACCCTATCACTGAAGAATGGCCTGCCGTTTGAGGACACTGGTGTACTTCTTGAAATATTTTTACTGTGTAAATCTCCCATCTTTTTAAGTGGCTAGACTTACATGTCTCCAGTCCTCGTTTAAATTGTTGAAAACATAACCTGAGGCCTTTACCTAAAAGTGAATTAAGGTTTACAAGATACATGTAATGCAAAATTCTGTCCTCAGCTGGCTCCTTTTGAGCATTGGCCAGAGCTGAATGTATGCTGTCATTAAATGTATGCTGTCTTAATTAATCTTTTAATTGTGTTTGCAGTGATTTCTCCTGGGGAGGGGATATTAGTTCTAGAACAGTTGCATCTTTAGCCTTGTAGATAAATGTTTCCAAGGCAAGCTCTTCTGACTGAGGTCACCTTCATCCCAGGCTCTTTCTCCCTAGGGCAATGACCTTGCTTTCCTCTTGATTAAAATTTCTAAATTATTTAGTTAAATGGCTGTACCAAAGAAGAGCTTTATAATTTGAGTTAGTAATAAACTGTCCATTGTAGTTACAGTGAAAGGATTTGCATGTGGAGCATGGTTTGTGTCTTCTGTTCAGAACAGGAAGAAAAATTTATTATGTTCAATTGCTGTGTGAATCAGGGTAGGCAATAGCTAGATCAAAGACTAAGGCAGGCAGCTGCAGGGGTCACCCTATGAAAAAGGACATGATCCCCACAGGGTTAGTGATTTTTCAATTTCGAGCACATATTAACTTTTGTATCTGAGTGAAAACGGACCAGATTGGTGGGTGTTCAATTTCGGTAGGTCATATGGAGCCAGTGAATATTGAATTTCCAAGTAAGTTCTATCCTATGCATTTATTTACAGTCTTCATAGACAGGGCTATGTCTGCTCAAAAATTTGAGACTCATCTATTGGTGGTAGCTTTGTATGTCAGGTTACCAATCTCAGCAGCTAACACTGCAGGTAGAATCAAGGTCAAACAGTATCCGATTAATGCTATTAGCTCTACCAGAGTAGGGCCTGCTTTTGTTCAAAGTCAGTATACCTACATAGTTTTTCAATTATATTTATCTTTCTAAAAAAAGTCAATTGTTGGTATTACTTAGTAAGTTTTACTTTCTTTATGTATCACTGCTCTAATCTCTTATTTCTTTCTCTTCTCCAACATTTACCAGTCATTAAGAATTTCATTCCTGGTATTGGAGAGATGGCTCAGTGGTTAAGAGCACTGTCTCCTCTTCTAAAGGACCCAGATTCAATTCCCACCACTCATGTGACAGCTCATAGCTGTGTGTAATTCCAATTCCCAGCAATCTAACACCTTCACACTAATGCACAGAGAATAAAATTAAATATTTTTTAAAAATAATTTCATTCCTAATTAAAAATGGATTTTTTATTATTTTCTGTTTAGAGCAATGTCTCCCAAAATTCAGCCTTTCTTTATGCTATGTAGTTAAATCTTGTTTGAACCACCCAATCCTGCCTTTGTAGCCCAGTGTCTTGCAACTCATTTCAGGCTGAACCTTAACCCGGTCAGTGAAATGGAAAAGGGACCAGTGAATGAGGTTCCTCAAATATCCCGTGGCTTTCATGGGGTGAGTAATTACAAATAAAGAGGCACCTATGTATGAATTGAGTTCAGTGACCAACTTTGAAGCTGGTGTCATCACTGCACAGAAAGGGATGGAAAAAAAAAAG
The DNA here is from genome assembly GCF_030254825.1 of Meriones unguiculatus. Classification (NCBI taxonomy): domain Eukaryota; kingdom Metazoa; phylum Chordata; class Mammalia; order Rodentia; family Muridae; genus Meriones; species Meriones unguiculatus. Next base: position 96,174 of record NW_026843687.1, read on the forward strand.
GATGGTGAGAGCTTTTCTGCTTGGACAGAAATGTCAGTTATTCAATTTTAGATGATTAGGAAATGTCCAAACTGGCAATACTTGGAGTTCACAGACCAAGGCAATCAAGATTCTGCAAAAGCAGCTAAACTTATTTCTAGAAACCAAATTTCTGTAGTTATACTGATTCAACAAAAACAGAAGACCTGGATAATCTGGTGTGGCCAAGCATAACTGGAATGTTATTATTCTAACAATGGCGCACTCCAAGGAAAAGGAGTGCATAATTCTTGGTGTGCTCTGCTATGCATGTCTAGTCCCAGAAAACTATTGGAGCATGAAGCCTGTTTTAACTTTTTACAACAAATTTTGGAGATTATAGTTAAATCATTTCAATCTCCTCATTCTTCCCTACTGTTAAGTCTCAAATGCTGGGACAAATGGCTGAGGTATCTATTTAACAAAGCAAAGCAGGCCCAGCTGCTGGTTCTCCCAGCATCCCTCTGTTTCTACCTGTGATTGGGTAATGGTTGGCATCCCCAGCCTTCTAGCCCAGGGGCTGAGCTCCACTTCCCCTGGATGGTCTTCCTTATGTAATCCAACCATTTTGGTTACCTGGCCTTTTTTATCTATCCTTTACTATCCTGGCCCCTTGGTCTGGCTTTCCCCTCTCCCTCCTTCCTTTCCTCATAAGGCTCACAGTCATGTCCCCTCTGGACTCTCCCAGATGCCCCTGCATCTGGCTGTGCTGTCCCTTTTATCTATAATAAACTTTCTACACTACCATATCTAGAATTATCCATGTCCTTTTCTTTTTATTTTTTTTTTCATTCATTAACCATTTACCACTCCTTACTTTCAAATTTATGGTCACTTTTTGCTTTAATTGTTGTTACTGTTTGACTTTGACTTGTTTGGATTTGGGATTTCTCAGCTATGGGGTAGAGATATCTGCACTGAACGTTGTTTGTGTATTGGAATGTGCACACAAAGGACCCTGTGACTTTGAAGAGGAACTGTCTCCTTGTGTCTTGGAGACTGGAAAATTGTACTAAAATACAGATTTCTTAGAGTAGGGCTCTGTCTGCCCCTAAGGTCGAAGGGTCCATCTGGGAAAGACTCAGATGTCTGAGTTGCTTGATCTGATACCCCAGTTAAGTAGCTGTTACTGTCCTGAAGCTCAGCTGGATGGCCAAATGAAATGAGGGACTCTGGGCAGATCTACAAATCAGCAGCACCAGTGTGAGGTAGCTCATAGTCTCTCTCCAAGATTCTTCTCTGATGCATCTGAAGAGAACTGTGAGGGGTGCCCCCATCAGCGGGGACTCAGTTATTGAAGGGTGTTGAGGGGGACCATACCTGAAGAGAAGACGGGCGAGAAAAAGGAGCGAGACCAAGACCTTTGTCAAGGTCTGCTTATTAGAGGAAGTGTTATGTCTTATAATCACTTTTGTCAGGAAGTTGACAAACAGGGTGAGCGCACAGCTTATCTAAACTGGCCTGGGAAGAAACATTTTGCATTTTTTCTTGGAAAGTTTGCACCTATTCTTTGCTGGGGACAGATTTTTTTTCTAATACCATTGAAGAAAAAGCTTGTTATTTTATTATTTTTTTTAAATTTTTTTTCAATGCAGTTTATTCAGGAACCTTGAACAATCATCTGACCCTGGGGAAAGCCAACCCACAGCTTAAATAGCCTCTGGGTAGCCAACCCCAGCATGCCAAGTGGGCAATGCAGATAGGTCCACATACATGGAAGCAAGCCAGATCCTCAGCCTTAGCCAAATGTGGAATTGTTCGTGACAGAGAGCACTCACCATCGGGAAGGTGGAAGGCGGAAACCAGATCCATCTTTAAGGCACGGCATTACGCAGCTCTCTACAGTTCCCCCTTTTTGTTTTAGACGCATCAGGCAAGAGTAGAGGTCTGATCTCTGATATTAGAAATAAATTGGGACTTTGTACTGATGTTCATTTAGGTGTCATCCACCCAAAGAGCATCAGACCCGTCCGATACCTTTTTCTCAGAGGCGGGAACTGGGGCACCAACCCGCATGCAATCAGACATGCTCTTCTCTGGGTCCAAAGCGGGTGATCCTGAGTGCAGTGCTTAGCCTCGCATCCTGAGCGTAACATTTTAGCTTTTTATGGTAGCCAACCATGCTTGGGGAGACTGTCCTGCTTCAATGGCTGTAAAGGCCTGAATGATCATGGCTGCATCACACTGTTGTGAGACTCTAATCTTGCATATATACCACAGGCAAACCAAGGAGACCAACACCAGAAGGCCTGCTAATGCTCCCATGCCTGCACATTCCTTCAGATGATTCATGGCTGCAGCAATCCATGATGATATTCCTGTGGCTAGTCCTGCGTCCACTCTGGTAGAATTTACCGTGACAATGGCCACTCTCAGCTGCTCCATCATAGTATCGAGTTCTCCAGTCCAATTACCTAAAATATAGCTAGACAATTTTTTAGACAGATTTGCAGCACAGGAAAAAATCTTATTTTGTATGCTAGTGACTCAAAGTCCAGCATACTTTCATTGACAGCCAAGTTGAGTGATTTGCCATAGGGTATCAATTTGCTCCTGCACGAGGTCAATCCTCTGATCGAACACCATCAAGCCTCCTTTTAGTTGAGCATTAATTCCTTTTTGTACATCTAAGGCATGAGCTACATTGGCTAAAAGGTTATTCAGGGTCTGAGCAGTCTGCACAATATGACTCATGGCTAATGCCACAGTGGTAGCTCCAACAGCCGCCAATGAGATGGCAGTAACAATGGCGGCTGTAATTCCAAGATCCCTTTTCTGTCTGAAGAGAGTCATAACGTGAGGGCATCAACGGGCACAGGCACCCAGCGAGGCATGTGAGTAACCAGCTAGTAAATTTACTAGCATTCCAGCATTGGGCAAAAAAAAGCAAGTATCATCACCACAATTACTTGGCTCTATTTGGCTAATAATGAATAAAAATGGGGAATAAGAACAAACAGGTGTGGGCTTATAGGAAATGTTATGAGAAGCCTTAACCCCCTCGTTGGAACATCCTGCATCAATTCTAGAACTAGCAGTGGTGGTGTCCGAGGTCTGAGTAGGTTCAGGAGACCATTGCCCCCAGGGGCGAGACGTGCTCCATGTAAATTGACAAACTCCATGTTTTCCTCCACTTTTGAAAGTCATTTAAGGTTCTTAAATTATTTTTTTTTCCTTTTTTTAAATTTTTCATCAATTACACTTTATTCATTCTGCATCCCCCCATAAGCCCCTCCCTCCCCTCCCAATCCCACCCTCCCTCCTCCCTCTGCATACATGCCACTCCCCAAGTCCACTGATAGGGGAAGTTCTCCTCTCCTTTCTGATCTTAGTCTGTCAGTTCACATCAAAAGTGGCTGCATTGTCCTCTACTATGGCCTGGTAAGGCTGCTCCCCCCGAGAGGGAGGTGATCAAAGAGCAGGCCAATCAGACCATGTCAGAGGCAGTCCCTCTTCACATTACTATGTAACCCAATTGGACTCTGAACTGCCCTGGGCTACATCTGTGCAGGGGCTCCAGGCCATCCCCATGAACAGTCCTTGGTTGGAGTATGAGTCTCTGGGAAGTTCCCCATGTTCAAATTTTCTTGTTCTGTTGCTCTCCTTGTGGAGACCCTGTCGTCTCCAGCTCTTACTATTTCCCAGTTCTTACCTAAAATTCCGTTCACTCTGCCCAACAGTTGCCCATCAGGCTCAGCATCTGCTTTGATAGTCTGAAGGGCAGAGGCTTTCAGAGGCCCTCTGTGGTAGGTTCCTAGGTTGTTTCCTGTTTTCTTCTTCTTCTGATGTCCATCCTCTTTGCCTTTCTGGATGGGGTTTGGACGTTTTAGTTAGGGTCCTCTTTAAGTTTTATTAATGTTTCTTTTACAAATGTGGGTGTCCTTGTATTTGGGGCATTGTTGCTCAGAATACAGATGCCATCTTGGTGGAATTTTCGTTTGATGAGTATGAAGTAGTCTTCCTCATTTTTTATTTATTTATTTATTTATTTATTTATTTATTTATTTATTTATTTATATTTAGGAGCAATAACTGACATCAGGCAATATTTTCATTGTTTGAAACTATGTGTAACAGCATAGTTTTTAAAAAAATCTTTCAACATTTTATTGTGTTTTTTTTACATTTTTATTAATAACAGTTTATTCACTTTGTGTCCCCCCTGTACCTCCCTTCCTCCTCCCCTTCCAATCCCACCCTCCATCTTTCCCACCCCTGTCCCTTTCCCAGTCCACTGATAAGGGAGGTCCTCCTCCCCTTCACTCTGATCCTAGTCTATCAGGTCTCATTAGGAGTGGCTGCATTGTCTTCTTCTGTGGCCTGGCAAGGCTGATTCCACCTCAATCGGAGGTGATCAAAATCAAAAAGCAGGCCAATGAGTTCCTGTCAGAGACAGTGCCTGTCCCCATTACTATGAAGCCCACTTGAATACTGAACTGCCATAGGCTACCTTTTGTGCAGGGGTTTCAGGCCATCTCCATGAGTGGTCCTTGGCTGGCGTATTAGTTTCACAAAAGAACCCTGTGCCCAGAATTTTTGGAACAGTTACTATCCTTGTGGAGCTCCTGTCCTCTCCAGGTTTACTATCTCCCAGTTCTTCCATAAGATTCCCTGCACTCTGCCCAAAGTTTGGCTATGAGTCTCAGCATCTGTCTTGACACTCTGCAGGGTAGGGCCTTTCAAAGGCCCTCTTTGGTAGGCTCCTGTCCTGTCCCTGTATTCTCCCTCATCTGATGTCCATCCTCTTTGCCTTTCTGCATGGGGTTTGAGCATCTTAGCCAGCATACAACTTCCTGATTAACTTCCTTAGGTGTACAGATTTTAGTATTTTTATCCTATATATTATATTCTATATCCACTTATGAGTGAGTATATACCCTGTGAGTCTTTCTGCTTCTGGGATACCACACTCAGCATGATCTTTTCCACTTCCCACCATTTACCTGCAAGTTTCATGTTTTCCTTGTTTTTCATTGCTGAGTTATATTCCATAGTATAGATATACCACAATTTCTGTATCCATTTCTCAACTGAGGGCCATCTCTGCTGTTTCCAGCTTCTGGCTATTACAAATAAAGCTATTACAAACATAGCTGAGTAGATGTCCTTGTTGTATACTTTAGCACCTTTTGGATATATGCCTAAGAGTGATATAGCTGGATCTTGAGGAGGCACTATTCCTAATTGAGAAAGTGCCAGGATGATTTTCAAAGTGGTTGTATAAGTTTACATTCCACCAGCAATGAAGGAGAGTTCACCTTTTTCCACATCCTATCCAGTATGAGTTGTCACTTGAGTTATTCGTCTTAGTCATTTTGATGGTTGTAAGGTGAAATCTCAGGGTGGTTTTGATTTGCATTTCCCTGATGACTAAGAATGTTGAACATTTCTTTAAGTGTTTCTCTGCCATTCTATCGTCCTCTATTGAGAATTCTCTGTTTAGCTCTGTACCCCATTTTTTAATTTGGGTTATTTGATTTGTTGGTGTTTAACTTCTTGAAATCTTTATAAATACTGGATATTAACCTTCTGTCAGATATAGGGTTGGTGAATATCCTTTCCCAATCTGCAGGCAGTCATTTTGCTTTGATAATAGTTTCCTTTGACTTATAGAAGTTTTTCTGTTTCATGAGGTCCCATTTATTGATTGTTGCTCTTAGAGCCTGTACTGTTGAAGTTCTGTTCAGGAAGTTGTCTCCTGTTCCAATGAGTTCAAGGCTCTTCCTCACTTTTTCTTCTAACAGGGTTAGTATGTCTGGTTTTATACTGAGGTCTTTGATCCACCTGAACTTTAGTTTTGTGCAGAGTGATAAACATGGATCTATTTTCATTTTCCTACATGTAGACATCCATTTAGACCAGCACCTTTTGTTGAAGATGCTATCTTTTTTCCGTTGTATGGTTTTGGCATCTTTGTAAAAATCAGGAGTCCATAGTGTGTGGGTGTATTTCTGAGACTTCTATCCAATTCCTTTGATCCACTAGTTAGTGTCTATGCAAGTACCATGCAGTTTTTATTACTTTTGCTCTATAGTACAGCTTGAGATCAGGGATGGAGATACCTCCAGAAGATCTTTTATTATGGAAGATTGTTTTAGCAATTCTGGGTTTCTTGTTATTCCATATGAAGTTGGGAATTTTTCTTTCAAGGTCTGTAAAGATTTGTGTTGGTAATTTGATGGGAATTACATTAAGTCTGTAGATTGAATTTGGTAAGAGGACCATTTTTACTATGTTTATCCTGCCAAGCCATGAGGATGAGAGATCTTTCCATCTTCTGATATCTTCTTCTATTTCTTTCTTTAGAGACTTGAAATTTTTTCATACAAGTCTTTGACTTGCTTGGTTAGGGTCACACCAAGGTACTTTATGTCCTTTTTGACTATTGTGAAGGTTTTTGTTACCTAATTTCTTTCTCAGCACTTTTGTCTTTTGTATACAGGAGGGCTACTTATTTTTTGAGTTGATTTTGTATCCAGCCACATTGCTAAAAGTGTTTGTTAGCTTTAGGGGTTCCCTGGTAGAATTTTGGGGGTCACTCAGGTATATTATCATATCATCTGCAAATAGTGATACTTTGACTTCTTCCTTTCCCATTTGTATCTCCTTAATCTTCTTTAATTGTCCTATTAATCTAGCAAGGACTTCGAGAAATATGTTGGAGAGATATGGAGGGCGCAGCTGTGACTTGTCCCTGAATTCAGTGGGATTGCTTTAAGTTTCTCACCGTTTAGCTTTATGTTGGCTATAGGATTGCTGTATATCGCCTTTACTATGTTTAGGTATATGCCCTGTATCCCTGATCTCTCCAATACTTTAACCCTGAATGGATGCTGGATTTTTTCAAATGCTTTTTCAGCAACTAAGGAGATTATCATGTGTTTATTTTTCTTTCAATTTGTTAATATGTTGGATCATAACGATGGATTTTTGTATATTGAACCACCCCTGAATACCTGGCCTGAAGCCTGCTTGGTTGTAGTGGATGATATCTTTGATGTATTTTTGAATTGGGTTTGCAAAGTATTTTGTTGAGTATTTTTGCATCAATGCTCATAAGAGAGATTGGCCTGAAATTGTCTTTATGCTGGGGTATCCAGGGCTGCTTGCTCCTGAATAACTGGGTTCTGGAGATGCCATATTGTTTGTCTTCTGTTGGTTGAGCTTTTACACTGGCCTTTACCCATTGGTATATCTTAGGTGTTGGTTGTTAGTTTCTGGTACTTCCTGGAATCCTGTGGTGGGTCGAATCCCCTTGGCAGAAAGATTTTTCCCAAAGGAGCTCTCCTCCGTTTTTTAGGTATGGTCAATGAATGGCAGGTGTTTTTCAAGAATTGCCACAGCTCATCTCAGGCATACAGACCTGAGTAGTAATTGTTGCCTTTGTTAGTAAAGGGGGCTATCCTCTCACCCAGAGAAGTTCTGGAGACAGCTGCCCTGCTGCTGGGTTTGTTGCTGTAAATTTAGTGAGCTGCTGCTGTAACCTGGGTGCCTTCTGGTTTGGTCAGTTTAGTTAAGGAAAACTGGTTATCCTTTGGAGCAGTATCTGGGGGTTGATCTCAGGGAACCCAGGCTTCTGTAGGTTTGAGTTTGGAGCTCTATACCACAGTAGCCAAGTGGTAATCAGTGGCAGGTGAGCACCACTTTCATGTATACAGCAGGAGGCTAGAGTATGGATCCTGTGGATAACCAGAAACTTTTCTGGAGCTAGGTGTCCTGAGGTAGGGCCAGATATTTTCCCCACCTTTGGGTTTTCTCCCAATAGGAAGACTCAGTCTGTGGTGTTTGACGTGGTGTGTAGAATGCGTAGGCACTTGCCAATGATGGCTCCAAGCTGGTGACTGGGAAAGAAGCTGAGAACTTTTCCAAAAATGTTCCTGTGTATGGTGGATGTAGTGTGTGTGTGGAGAGTTGGCTGAGTTCTCTAAGCTGGGACCTGCTGTTTCCCTGCCTGTGGGGTTTTCTCCAGACAGGGAAACCCAGCCTCTAGTGTCCGGGGGCACACAATTCTGTGATGGAGAGTAGGGCATATAAGCCTAGCAGCTGGAGGCACACTCAGGCCTGGCAGCTGTGCACCCACCGGTCTGCAGAACCTTTCCAGGGATAAAATGGGTGACCTGAGGTCAGTCCTGCTTTCTTCCCTGTTTTTTTTCCTAGACTGGGGCTCCCAGTCTATGGTGCCCTGGAGAACATAATTTAGTCTGGAAAGTTTATCAGGACAGAAAGGTGTATCCTGGGACCCGGGATATCTTCCGGGTTCTTGCTGAGTGACTTGAGAGTGGACCTGACTGACTCCCACACCGTGGAGTTTCCTCTCACCTGGGAAACAGGATCTCTGTTGTTTTAGGGCCCAGAGTTCAGTCTTTTAGTTGCTGTACCAACATTGCTGTCCTACTCCTTAGACCCAATGTCCTTCTGGCACCACCATCTTGGATTCCCCCCTTCCTCATCCCTTTCAATTAATTTTGGTTGAAAGTCTATTTTATTAGATATTAGAATAGCTACTCCTGCTTGCTTCTTGGGTCCATTTGCTTGAAAACCTTATTCCTGCTGCAACATCCCAGGAACTTTCCCAGAGATTAGCTGGGTGCTCTGAGGTTGGACCCGATTGTTTACCTTATCATTGGTTTTCTTCTTATATTTGAAACACAGTCAGTTGGGACCCACAGATCCAACTATTGGACGCCATGCAGTCTCTGCTACCCAGCTTATCAGACACAGTATGCAATCAGCCCAACCATCTGGGATCTATTTTTAATTTTTACTGAATATGAGTATTTTGATTGTATGCATGAATATGCACCTCTTGTGTGCCTAATCCTCACAGTAGTCTGAAGATGTCTTCAGAACTCAAGAACTTATAGCAATTGATAGTAGTGGGTCCCAGGTAATCACTGACAATTGAGCCCAATTATTTGAAAGAGCAGCAAGAACTCCTCACTGCTGAGCCATCTGTCCTGTTTTATGTTGCTTATTTATGATCAGCATTTACATTTACATGTTAATATTTTCATCTTTCTATTTTTAGGTGTTTAAACATGCATTCCCTTTTAGTAAGATATCATTGAAGTTACAGTTTAAGCTGGGGCAGTGCATATTTCTGGAGAATAAATATACAACAGGAGTGAATGTATAATTCCTTGTAGAAGCTTCAGTAAAGACCTCTGAGTTCTTTCAATATTTTGTGTTTGTTTGATTGACTTTTAGAGGAGGCTCTGTCATACTATATAGGTCTGGCTGTCCTAGAACTCTTTGAATAGATAATGCTGACATCCAGTTCAATAAGATACAGCTGTGTCTGCCTCCTGAGTGATGGAATTGAAGGCATGACAAAATACACCCAGCTTGTCCACCATTTTTTGTAGTTAGTAACTGGTAATAAATTTCTCTGATCTGTACTTAGTATTGATCATCTGTTAATTTCTCTCTCTGTGTGTCTCTGTCTCTATGTCTCTGTCTCTCTATTTCAAACCCTTCTCTCTGTTTGTCTTTGTACACATTAATTGCCATGTCTATTCCAAAGCTATATCCTCTTCAAAAAGTTCATATATGATACAGTTAAAACTTGTTATTCCGTTTTCTTCTAAAATGACTTAGTGATAACATTAATACTTCTTTTTTAATAGAAAAGTTTTAATCTTTATTTTTAATCTATAGACTACATTATTTAGTAAGGAGGATATACAAAACAATGATCAAAGAATAATCATGTGTTCTATTCCCTTTCTTTTGTCTGGTCACTCAGAAATATGGTGCTATTGGCTATGATTGTTGTTGCTTGCCACTCACAATATTTTTTATCCATGTATTCACTGTAGTCCACTTTCCCTTCCACAAATATATGAGCCCCCCTCTTCACATACTGATATGCCACATCCCTGAGCCCTGGTCAAAACATAATATTCAGTACCATGTTGTCTTTTGACTGATGTTACCCATCTGAGTGTCCCCTGATCAACACATCTCATTTGTTGCTATATAAAATATCATGACTGTGTTTTGTCCTTCCACCTTTCTCATGACAGGGTCCTGACCTACTCACCCAAGTAACTGAAGATGATTCATAGATTGCTCAAGAACCCAACTAATGGCTACTTTATATTCATGTCTTACAAACTGATGAAACACAGGTTTTTGAAGCACGCCTTTGTTTTTTTTTTTCAATCTAAACTTTAGGCTTTTTCACCTCTCCTACTTCACATCAAACACAGCACCCAACTGTATAACATTCACACTTCTGTGTCAGAAAATAAATTGAAGAAGCAGTAGAATTATATGATTATATTGACAATGACATATAAATTATATTGTTGCCACTGTTTCTGTTGTACAAATATATGGCATATTTTAGAATTCGGTGACCTTCAATGATGTGCATGTGAAATTCAGCCAAGAAGAGTGGGCCTTGCTGGAACCTTCCCAGAAACAACTCTACAAAGATGTGATGCTAGAGACCTGTGAAAACCTCACTGCTATAGGTAAGACTGCATTTTTTCTTTCACTTTTAAAATAGACAACTTTTACTTTGTTATTGATCCTCTTCTATAATTCCAATTGAGAATGAGGAGGAATGAGGTAAATAAATCAGGCATGGTTCTAAGGGTCACAGAAGATAGTGATTTAAGTTTTGAATTAATAATAACATGATATTTCCAATAATATATATTTTCTGGTACTATATTTTAGGCTACAATTGGGATGACCATAATATTGAAGAATATTTTCAAAGTTCTACAATTAATAAAAGGTAACTTTATGTGCATGTTGATACAGATATAAATTCTTAAATTTGAATGTGTCCTTGAAGTCTGGTGTTTTTTGTTTGTTTGTTTGTTTGTTTGTTTATTGGCTGCTTTTTATTTTATGTTTTTGAAATAGATTTTTTTCTGGGTATCTGTGACTTTCTTAGACTTGCTTATTAGACCAGCCTGACCTCAAAATCACACAGATCTGCCTGCTTCTGCCTCCACAAGTGCTGGAATTGAAGGCATGTACCAGCACACATGGCTGTGTCCTGGAAGTTTTAAAGAAAAGCAACAGTATAAAAACAGCACTGCTTTAAGTGTACTGATGATCATTAAAATCTCATAATTCCATGTACTTCAATGTCAGATATCTGATTTGTGTTTACAAGGCACTCCCCTAAGATAGAAGAAAATAAAATAATATTGTTACAAAAATACCATTTGAATCATATGGACATTACGGCTACTGACTTGAACTGCCAATCTGTTTAGTCTCATTCTATCTACTCAGATATTGTAAGAGGTACACACACTGAATTGGTGATCAGTATGTGTCCAAAACCTTCTAATAAGCAAAAATTTTATAGTAGAACCAGTGTTACTCATTTTCGTGCAGAAACTTTGTAAAGTTTAGTGAAAGAAGCAGCTTATGAGAATCAAGAATATTGTTGTGGAGAAACCTTAATCCCTATATGACATGTCTATGATGAACAAAAAACAAACTGTGTTAATTCAATGTGGGAATCTTTATTATTTTTGTAAATTAAACTGGTATATCATATGTCAAAATGATTCTAAGACACATGAGCATAGGGATATTGAAAGAAGCAGTGGCCCTGTCTTTCTCCAAGAACAATTGATTTGGTAGTAGTCCCCACTGTGAGTAAATTTTCTGAATGTGATAAATGGTTACTGTTAATTGGTTTTGCAAGTTCACTGAGAATTTATCAGCAAACTCATATTGCTGAAAATACCTATGAATACTAGGAATTTGGAACTTCTGCTTGTCCTGGCTCACTTTGTAAATGAAGTATCATTCATACAGTACAAAAATTTGTGAATGGGATTGCTGTGGTAAAACTCTGAATTCTTAAATACTCTTCATATATAGGAGAAAACCTCTTATAGAAAAATGATGCTATAAAAGTGATCCACATAACAAATTCTCTTACCATCACAGGGATCTTCAAAAATACCCATAATGAAGGGGAATACCGTGAATGTAAATAATGTGATAAAACTTTAAAATTTGATTCTTCTTTACCATTAGACAAAATTATGAAATTAATTCATATAGATAAATATATTATTAGTGTAATGAAATGACGGTGGTAAATCTTTCACATGTGCCAATTTTCTTTGCAGGCATGAAAGCAGTCATACTGGAGAGAAACCCTTTAAATGCACTCTATGTGGGAAAACCTTCCCCTATATCACTGTTCTTATGTGGCATAAAAGAACACACACTGGAGAGAAGCCTTACAAATGTAATCAATTATGGTAACGCCTTTGCAAAAAGCAGTCAGCTCATACGGCATAAAAGAACACACACTGGAGAGAAACCTTATGAATGTAACCAGTGTGGTAAAGCCTTTGCACAAAACAGACATCTCATAAGCCATAAAAGAACACACACTGGAGAGAAACCTTATGAATGTAATGAGTGTGGTAAAGCCTTTGCAAAAAACAGTCATCTCATGAGCCATAAGAGAACACACACTGGAGAGAAACCTTATGAATGTAATGAGTGTGGCAAAGCCTTTGCACAAAACAGTACTCTCTTAAGCCATAAAAGAACACACAGCAAAGAGAAACCTTATGAATGTAACCAGTATGGTAAAGCCTTTGCACAAAACAGTCATCTCATAAGCCATAAAAGAACACACACTGAAGAGAAACCTTATGAATGTAATGAGTGTGGTAAAGCCTTTGCAAAAAACAGTCATCTCATGAGCCATAAAAGAACACACACTGGAGAGAAACCTTATGAATGTAATGAGTGTGGCAAAGCCTTTGCACAAAACAGTACTCTCTTAAGCCATAAAAGAACACACAGCAAAGAGAAACCTTATGAATGTAACCAGTGTGGTAAAGCCTTTGCAGAAAACAGTCATCTCATAAGACATAAAAGAACACATACTGGAAAGAAACCTTATGAATATACCCAACCTGATAAAGCCTTTGCACAGCAGAGTAGTCTCCAAAAACGGGAAAAGACACACAGTGGAGAGAAGCCTTGTGAGGGTAATTAGTGTGATAAAGCCTTTGCATGTAACAATCATCTCCTAAGACAACAGCACATTCTGGAGGGAAACCATATGAATATAACTATGTGGCAAAGCCTTTGCACATAACATCTCCTAATACATAAAAGAACACACACTGGAAAGATGTCTGACTGTAACCAATGTGAAAAAACTTTTGGACTTCAGAATCATCTTCACACTCATGAAAGAAATCCTAATGGACAGAAAGCCTGTGAGTGCTTTAAACATGGTGAAACCATTCCACATTTGTATAATCATCATCATGAAAGGATTCATAATAGAGAAAAAACTTATGAATATGTTAAAATGGTGAGGCCTTGCATAAATCTAGAATCATCATCATCATAAAAGTATCCTTACTGGAGAGGAATTCTGTGAGTATAAGCGATGTGGAAAGGCCTTTGTGTACTTTGGTTCACTGAGATGCAACGGAACTGTAAAACTAGCTCAATGGAAATGACCTCCCTTTTCTGAAGGGAACATGCAACAGTATTATATAATAAGGGGCAATAAGAACGGAGAGTAGTCATGGGGCAGAGAAGGGAGGGGGATTACTATTGGAATTTAAAGTAAATAAACTTATTTTTAAAAAGAATACAATGAATGGTGAATATCAATTACATGCAACAGTATTATATAATAAGGTATTTACGGAAGACTTATTGATAATCCTGATTCTCAACATTTACTGTTTTCAATTGCCTCAGTTTACACAAGAAACTTTTAGTCCAGTGGATGAATATGTAGGGAATGGTGAATTAACACCAGCCAGGAAGTTCTCTCAGAGTATCACAACAGTGGTAGCCTGTAGAAGTTTTTTGTGTACACATACCTATTGTTCCAGGGGTTCTATTGAAAACCATCACAACCCAGACTGAAGTTTGAGATGTGAGGGAGGAGGCTTTCTCTTCTATGTATGACCCTGCTGCTGGCCTAGTTGTATAACCATGGCAAGGATGAGTTTTCTCTGCCTGACATCATCTGGAGAGTGTCTTTACACATAGATGCCATCAATCAAGTTTGATACATGGCCTATGACACAGATCCCTGATAACTCTCCCCTCCCTTCAAATATAGGATAATTAGGTTCCATGTGCTTGTTCACATGATAGGAATGTGCTTTTTAATGCAAATCAAGCATCCTTGAAGTGCCCAGTTTTAAACAATTATCTACACCTATCCTTAGAGCATCCCAGTCACTCCCCAAGGGGTACATACCCTCTGTTTTCTGGAATTAAGTTTAACTTACTTTCTGAGGTGGTTCCCAGAGTGTTCTGATCACTGTTATGCTTGTGGGTCTTCCAAGCTTTATACCTCATCTTCTGGCCCCTACTTCCTTTCTGGGCTGGTGAGAAACAGCCTCCAGGCAGCAAGAAAACCACGTTCTCGGAAATGCTTGTGATAAAATGTTTTACATTTCATAGCATTTCAAATTTCACATGTTTCTTGATGTGAGATGGTAAATAAAACAGTGTCTTTGGGATGGGACTCTTTGAAATGAGTTATACCTAGTGTTGATTTCACTAAAAGCTTGCAGGCAAGCTTCATGGAATGAAATCTTCTGAGTTGAGCACAGTGGCCTATGGAGGAGAAATAAGAGCAGAAATTTTATTTTCCTGTTTTTAATAGCTGAGTAGTGTTCTGATAATGTATGGGTAGATGGCAGAGGAGGGGAACTTCTCTTTTCAGTGGACTAAGGAAAAAGGATTGGGGGAAAGAGGGAAGGAGGGTGGGACCAGTAGGAGTTGAGGGAGTAGCCTTTAATAGGGATATATAATGAATAAATTGTGAAAAAATAACAATGATTAATAAAATAAAAATGAAGTAGAAAAACAAAACTTATAAGCAAAACTTCAAGTCCAGTCTGGGTACCCACCCTCCATCAAAGAAAAGAAAGAAGATATAAAGAAAGAAAAAAATTAGAAAGATATAAAGAAAGAAAAAATATTTTCTTGTATCTGTTGAGACTTTCTTCCTTGTGAACTTATTTTTTAATCATTCCCTAATGGAGAACATGCTGCTCTCTCTGAAGTTTATATTTTCATAAACATAGGTTTCATAACTGGAACAAATGGCAGAGGTTCATATTTAACATATCAAAACAGACATAGCTGCTAATTTTCTCCCAGCAATCCCTAAGTCCTTCCATGTTATATGGTCCTCCAGGCTGGCATAGTGCACCCAATACCCTGAATTCTTCCCAGGGCCTGAGCTAAACTCATTTCCCCCTTCCCCATATGTAGGCAAACTATTTTGGCTTCCTGGTCCTGTTGATAGCCATGCAAGAGTAACAGCAAAACATCTGTAGCACTCGTGGAATGTGGCTCCCCCGTTAGCATAGTCATGATGAGTTTGTCTTGGAGAAGCATAACCCCAAGAACTGCTTATACTGAGGACTTTGTGCTGTTGTGGAACATAGCTCTATTTGATGCCATTATGATGCCTATATTCCTCATTTGGTGTCTGTTGTTATGCCCCCATTTTCATTTCTTATGTTGCTGATTTGCGTATTTTCTCTCTGGCTTTTAGTTAGTTTGGCTAAGGGTTTGTCTAGCTTGTTGATTTTCTCAAAGAATCAGCTCTTGGTCCCATTGATTATTTGAATTGTTTTCTTTGTTTCTAATTCATTGATTTCTTAGTTTGAATATTTCCAATCATCTACTCCACTTGGGTGTGTCTGCTTAAGTTGAAGTCACACCATAATTCTTCCAGACATTTAAAAGGAGCTACAATAATCCTTCCTAAACTATCAAGAAAAGAGAAGATAAGAAAAAAGGAAAAGAAACAGAAGGAACCCTTTGAAACTCTTTCTAGAAATCCAGCATTGCTGTCATAAGCAATCCAGTAAAACACAAAAAACAACAACAAAAGAAAACTACAGGCCAAAACTGTTGATAAAAATAGACTTTCAACCAAAGTTAAACAAAAAAGATAAGGAGGGGGTGCTGGAGAGATGTCTCGGAGGTTAAGAACTGACTGACTGCTCTTCGAAAGGTCCTGAGTTCAATTCCCAGCAACCATATTTTGACTCACAACCATCTATAATGAGATCTGGTGTTCTCTTCTGGTGTGCAGGTGTACATGCTGGCAGAATAATGTACACATAATAAATAAATAAATAAATAAATAAATAAATAAAAAAATAAATCTTAAAAAAGAAATTAAAAAAAAGATAAGGAGGGACAATTCATTCTCATCAAAGGAAAATTCCACCAGGAGGACATCACAGTCCTGAACATCTATGCCCCAAATATAAGAGCACCTGCTTTTGTAAATAAAAACATGATTAAATCTTAAATCACACATCCCAACATCTTAATAGTGGGAGACTTCAACACTCCACTCTCATCAAGGGACAGATCATCTAGACAAAAGCTAAATAGGGAGAAATGACACTTACAGAGCAAATTTACTGAAGCAAATAGACCTAATGTCTACAGAACTTTTCAACCAAACAAAATGGAGTATGCCTTATTTTCAGTACCTCATGGAAATTTCTCAAAAATTGACCACATAGTCAGACACAAAGCAAGTCTCAACAAATGCAAGAAAATAAAAATAATTTCTTGTATCCTGTCAGACCACCATAGCCTAAAACTGGACCTCAACAACAACGGAAACTACAAAAGCATACATACATATGGTAACTAAACAACTCTCTACTCAGTGACAGCTTTCTCAGGAAAGAAACAAAAAAAGAAATTGGAGACTTCCTAAAATTCAATGAAAATGAAGGCACAACATACCAAAAGTTATGGGAAATGATGAAAGTGCTCCTAAGAGGAAAGTTCATAGCACTAAGTTTCTTCAAAAAGAAGTTCTAGACAAGCAATTTAATGGCAAACCTAAAATCCCTAGTATAAAAAGAAGTAGACACACACAAGAAGAGAAGATGATTGGAAATATTCAAACTCAGAGCTGAAATCAATGAATTAGAAACAAAGAAAACAATTCAAAGAATCAATGTGACCAAAAGCTGGTTCTTTGACAAAATCAACAATATAGACAAACCCTTAGTAAATCTAACTAAAAGGCTAATAGAAACTATCCAAATCAGCAAAATCAGAAATCAAAATGGGGGCATAACAAGAGACACTGAGGAAATCCAAACAATCATTAGGTCATAGTACAAAAGCCTACATGCCACAAAATTTGAAAATCTAAATGAAATGGACAATTTTCTTGATAGATTCCATCTACCAAAATTAAATCAAGATCAGGCAGAAAGATTGAATAGTCCTATATCCCCCAAGGAAATAGAAGCAGTCACCACAAGTCTCTCTTCCAAAAAAAAATGCCCAGGCCACATGGTTTCAGCACAGAATTCTACCAGACCTTCAAAGAAGTGCTAACTCCAATTCAACTTAAATTATTCCACAAAATAGAAACAGAAGGAACATTACCAAATTAATTCTAGATAGCTACAGTCACCTTGAAACCTAAACTACACAAAGACCCAACCAAAAAAGAGAAATTCAGACCTATTGCTCTTATGAGAATTGGTGGAAAAATATTCAATAAAATATTGGCAAACCTAATTCAAGAATATATAAAAGATATCATCCACCATGACCAAGTAGGCTTCATCTCATGCATGCAGGGGTGGTTCAGTAAATGGAAATCCATCATTTAAACAAACTGAAGGAGGAAAACCACATGATCATCTCCTTAGACATTTGACAAAATCCAATATCCATTCATGTTTAAAGTCTTGGAGAGATCAGATATACAAGGCACATAGCTAAACATAGTGAAGAAAATACACAGCAAGTCTATAGCTAACATCAAACTAAATGGAAAAAAAAACTTACATCAATCCCACTGAAATCAGGGACAAGGCAAGGCTGCCCAAGTACTGGAAGTCTTCGCTAGAGCAATAAGACAACTAAAGGAGATCAAGGGGATACAAATTGGAATGGAAGAAATCAAAGTATCACTATTTGCAGAAGATATGATAGTCTACATGAATGACACCAAAAATTCATCCAGAGAACACCTTCAGCTGATAAACACCTTCAGCCTTGCCAGGCCACAGAGGAGGACAATGAAGTCAGTTTGGATGAGATCAGATAAGCTAGGGTCAGATGAAAGGGGAAGAGGACCTCCCTTATCTCTGGACTTGGAGAGGGGCATAGGAGGAGATGAGGAGGAGTAGGTGGAATTGGGAGGGGAGGAAAGAGGGGGCTACAGCTGGGATACAAATTGAATAAGCTCTAATTAGTATAAAAAATAAAAACTTAATTTAAAAAATTGAACAGCAAAAAGTTTAAAGAAAAAAGTTGCACTTAGCACTTTTGGAACTGAATACAGCTGGCAGCCTTCAACAAAGATAGTGGTAAAACCATTGCTCCACCTTCTTTATCCATGAACCAACATGGTGGCTAGCCATATGTTGCTGCATACTGTGGCCGCCAATGCAAAACAGCCATTAGGTGTCACTGATGGTGTTACTACAGCCTACAGTATAGCACTGTGGAGCATTTACAGTTCCCCATAACTAAAATTTCTAAAATTGTAATCAAATACGTTTTAGAACCAACTGCATAAAAGAACAGTACTTTAACTATTCTGGCCATACCAAACCTGTCAGCCAGAAAGAAACGGCATTAATCCATTCACTCAGGAGCTGGTGGTAGGTATATAATGGTTAACAATTACCTGAATACAACCCTGTATAACCCTATGGTAACATGGAGCTGCAGTTTTATTCTCCTGTTAAAGAGCATAAGCAGACATTTTGCATCGAATAATCTCCAGCCTTTTAAGTGAAAAACAACATATTTTACAGTTCTTTCTCAAATCATATTTGCAGGAACGCAAAACCAAAGCAAATACAGTTCATATGTCCTCTGGCTTTCTATACATACTCTGATCTTCCATAAAATTCTATATAACTTCCGGTTACTTTGGACAAGCTATTCCTTTCTTTTTTTTCTTTTTTTCTTTTCTTTTCTCTTCTTTTCCTTTCCTTTCTTTTCTTTCCCTTTCCTTTCCTTCCCTTTCTTTTCTTTATTGTCACAGTCTCTTGCCTTCTCTCTTGCTTTTCAGACAACATAAAAACCTTCATCAAAATCCTCTCAACATTTCTTTACTAAGCCATGGGTTTTTTACCATCTTGAGATGATACACTGTAAAAACTGCACTTTTCTTAATTGCTTCAAACAATATGGCTTAGTTTCATTTGGTAAAATGAATAAAATAAATACCAAGGTCTCTTGACCTTCCCAAAGGGTCAAGAAACTGTTCTATGTTCTTTGTTAGATAGCCCAAGGTCATTATTTTAAATGCCTGATAAACTTTAAAATGTGTCATAGTCTTAAACATTTAAACATTTTCCAAAACTTGTTTTGGCTATATGAAAATAAATTACTCTTTTTATGAGTAAAACCACAAAGCATAACCATAGTTTTGAAAGTCAGAATCAAATTTTAAAGCCAAATTTTACCAGTGCGAACAAATCAATCTCTAAATTCAATACCAATTTAGAATGATTCTTGTTTTCTTAGTCTAAAAGGAAAAAGGATAAACAAAATTCATTTTGACTAAGAGGTTCTGTAACCACTCTTTTCCTTTGTTCTACCCCACGTGGCAATTTCAAAATGGTGGAGTCACATCACAATGCATGAAAAGCCACATGGTTGCTATTTAAAAACATCTGTGCTTCTGTAGATCTAATAAACACATATGCACACATATATGTTCTAAACAAGAGTTTGAATTTAATCTTTAGACATATTCAATAACTGTTAAGCTATAAACAAGACATACAGAGCATATTAACCATTTAAGATCAGTCAAAAATATGAAGTGGCAATATATACATTTAAACTGAGAAAACTTCTCTTACTCCATCCAGCTGTAATTGCCCTATCAGTCTGGGAAAGCTCTCACAGCTCACCCTGCTCTTGGGTGTCCTCTATCTGTCCCGCCCCGAGGCATTCTCCTACCAAAGACCAAAGGCTTCCCAGCTTATAGTGCTAGGAGCATGGGGCAAGCAAAGTCACCATAGTGCATAGCTGTTTGGTCACCTGCCTACTGAGACCATCATAAACAAACAAACAAACCCATAAAAGAAGACAAGAAAATAATGTACCAATACAATGTATACAAAAAGAAAGGGAGAGGAAAGAAAACCCAAAGGGGTAGTGGACCATTTCTCAATGGCTCTCTTCCCTGTTCCATTAGAAGGTGGCCTTCCCCCAAATTGAGCTACATACAATTATACTAGCCTGAAATGGCAGCCCGTTATTATACCAGACCAGTTGATCTGAAATCTCAATTCCCTCAGCCCACTCCTGCCATGGGGCATTGCTGCTGCTGCCCCCACCATGATGAAAATGCACTCAACAATCATAGCTCCTAGCTGGGCAGGAGCAGTCCTGACAATTTCATTCCCAGACCCACCCTTGCATTCTCTCCCTCTGGCTCCCAGAATACCTGATTCTGCCACAGCAGGACGTGGGGAAGGTGAACAGCATGAGGGTGGAGGGGCTGAAAGGAACAAGGAGGGATTACAGCAAGTCTGTCTCATAGCATCATCACAGTCCCATACTCCAATACAAACAAACATTCATAAACACAAGGAACAAAATAGACAGACAAATGCATGCATACTTGCTGCTACACTACTGAAAACAAAACCAGAACCAAGTGTTTGGTTTTTGTTCATGGTTGGAAAGGCAAAAGCAGAAACAGGTTCTTCCTCTGGGAAAGGCACATCTGTGCCAAAGAAGTTTCTAAACACAAGGACTAAAATAGGACAGGTGCAAACTGAGTGGTCGTGTAGCCAGATCATAAGGTAAGCTCAGATCCATGGAACTTTAGATCACTGCTCTGGTTTCCCTGCCACAAAAGCTCCAGAGCAGTGTGTGATTCTGAATCACCTCCCAACCTCAGGACTCTACCCAAGTGCCCACCAAAAAAAAGAAAAAAGAAAAAAGAAAAGAAAAAGAAAACAAACAAACAAACAACAACAACAACAACAAAAAAAAAAAAAAAAACAACGAAGCCAGGGGTAATCCCCTGACTTTGGCAGCTGTGATTACCCCGAAGTCTTCCTCTGATCACATCCTGCTGCCATCACCAATATGAACACCTGAGGATTTTTTAGAATAGAGGACAGAAAGTAATCACACACATGCACACTTAGATACTTACGAGCCGCAATAAGACCATCTAGGTCAGGGTCCTGGAGTCTTGGGGATCCTGATGAGCCCCGCAAATGTTATTCTCAGTTCATGAGACCCCAAAAGGTCACCAGGAATGGACTCCACTGAAAACATATGAGGGTTTATTTAATACAAGCTCGAGTCTGGGTCACAACAACCTCCTTGGTGAAGAGGAGGAGTATGGCAGGGTGGTCTAGGGCAACAAGGTTTTTAAAGGGAAAAGCCATAGGCAGTGAGTTACATGCCTTGGAGTTACATGACTGTGTAAGGGAAATTTACTTTTGAAATGATTGTTTTACTTTACATGCTAAGACACTAAATGGTTCTGGTCTGAAAATCTGGTCTGGTAACCTAGCAACTATATCTCTACTGGGCAAGAAAAGAATGTGGTGGGGCTAGTTCACCCCTGAAGGTTGCTGGACATGTATACACCTGTCTGGTCTTTCTTCAGTCTTATGCTTTAAACTTTAAACCAAAGCCCCTCCCCAAAAAATTAAAAAATAAAACCTAAATTTTGATTCTTTGGTCTCTCACTGTGTAGTAATTCCTTTGTCTCAGAAATGTAAAAACTATGAAGCCCACTGGAATTTGCTTCACCCATGTGATGTAAATATGTAAATATGTATATTGATGTGTTTGCATGAATTAGGTCAGTCTGTTTTTTTGGTATATTTTACATGAGTGTATGTCAATTATCTGGCTATAAGGAGTTCCTTTTTCATCGTCCATGGAATATGTGCAAATATATACAGATTTATATATCTGATCATTTGTCTACGTGTATGTATGGGAGAACAGGCCACAACAGCTGATCAGGGAAGATGTTTTCTTAAAGGGAAGCTTGAACTTGCTACAGTTCCTGCAGAGGACATGCTAGCTGAAATCAGCATCATCGTCATAAGTAAGCTTGTAGGACTTTGTTAGTAAAATTTCTTGTTTCACCCACTTTTTTCAGTGAGTGTGTGTGCCTGTCACCTCTATCTTTTCTATCCATTTCTCTTTAGATCATGGAGGGTTAATGGGACCCTAAAACTCTACCAGACCTCTGAGCCTGCCTCAGAGACAGGAAAGATGATTGCCACTGAGCCCATAGTGGCCTGCAGAGTATCTCGGGGTAAACAAGCCTGGAATTCTTTGTCAGTCTAATTAAGACCACCTGTTGTTAAGCAATAAAAACATTAGGGAAAGAGTGACTTTGTTGTCAGAGTGACCAGAAAGCCTTAAGTGGCTCAATTGGTAAAGCACTAGGCTCCAAGTAAGGAGACTGGGGATTAACACCTAAATAAAACTGCTTTTGACTTCATCAAGATGCCCAAATCAAGTTTAGATATACAGAAAGAGACAAATATCAGTCCCTGACCCTGAATTCACATGCTTCAGTCTTTCCAAGCTGGGTATTCAATTCTGGATATTAACAATTATCAATTATTTTGAGGCTAAAATTTCATCGTGAAATTTCTTTCTTCCCTTTTCTTTCTCCAGGCCTTCCCACACACTGCCCCATGCTCACCTTCAAATTCATGGCTTCTTTCTTCATTGTTACTTCATGTGTTATATATACATGTATTTTGAAATATAAACTGCTTGTTTTTTGAAGTATATGCAAATTTATTGTCTTTAATCAGTGCTTTCAGTTCCAAAATCATGTAAGATAATTACAGACATATATACATAAACTGTGACAGAACCCTTTTCCATTTTAACTCATATTTTTAATTATAAGATGAAAATGTTTTACTGTCTTGACCACACTAAATTACTTACAAATGATGTAAGATTGTGAAGCTTCTCTTGCTGATGAGTGAGGCTTACCTGCCATGGTAGACTCTCACCCTTGTTTGTGTCTTCTTTAGATCCCGTTTCAGTTTTGCTCAACAGCATTTTCTGGAGGGCATGGGCCACTGCCTACACTACATTTCATATGGAATAGCTGGGCTCAGACTTGGTCATCCCATCATTTTCTTCTGATTTAATCTGTATTGAAATGTTTGCTGTGTATGGTTTATGATTTCTACATAGCAAAGCAGGTGAGTAATCAAAGTTGTCAATCCAGAATTTATGGAAGAATCTCCTGGGTACTGCGGGGATATAGGTGCCTCGAGAAAATGCTTTAAGCAAGGGATGGTTCTTTTCTTTTAACATGAGAAGATTCCTCTGAAAAAGTTTATAATATCATTCTTATTTGATACAGACTCTAAATATAATGTGTTGCTTGGCCATCTTCCACACCTTCCTTCTGGTTGAAAATATTTTATTTGCCATAAGGAAAACACATCAATTATTTATATCACTATAGACTACCTGTATATTTGCCTGTGTATTTTGGTTCAAGTCCAGCAAATAAACACCAACTAGTACCCAAGTATCAATTAGCTGGGATTTTTTCCGAAAACAGACACACACATAGATTGATCTTTTTTCCTTCTTTCTTCCTCCTCCACCTCTTCCTTTTTTTTCTTGGCCCATGTATATATGCCTTCATGTCAGCAGAGGAAGCCTTATGCACAGAGCTTACCACTGAGCACAGAGCACCTTACCTACTAAGCCTCCAGCACACCAAGCATTATTTAGTGTCCTGCCTGCTCACACACCGCTGGCCAGCAGAGGGCGCCAGAACACCCTAAACAAGGTCATGATGCCCAACCTGAGCTCAGGCGGGTTGGACCAATCCCCCCAGGATGCAGGCAGCAGTGTGGGAGTGCAGGATTGTGCATCTCTCTTTAGTCAGCCCCCCGTCTGTGGTTCTGCCCCACGCACGAGGCATTAGGGGACTCCAGGCAGACGGACTGACAGATGTCGGTGGACAGGGGAGGGATTGCTTGCAGTCAAATATCTGAGTCCCCCACCCCGTCTCCCTCATGAATCCTGTCCCTTGTGCTGCCTATAAAGCCCCTGCAGGCTAGTCCCTAAATCACGTGCCGGGGTCCCTCAGCTTTGCTCATGGGTGGCATGGCAAAAAGCCTGGAAGTAGGCTGGGGAAGCCTCTTCACGCTACTGCAGGCCTCAGTGGCATACAGCCAACACAGCCTTTCCCCTGGTCCCTGTGTTGGTAAATCTAAGGTCTTGCCAGACAAGCTTGCAATAGCCTTTTATCCAGGCACATGGGATGCAGACACAGGATGATCCTTGTGATTTCAATGTAAGCCTGGTTAGCAAAGACAGTCCAGGACAGTCAGGCCTACACAGAGAAACCCAGTCTTAAAAATCAAATCAGAAAATAAGATTAAAACAGAACATTTGTGCTGGGTTTGGTGGCACAGGCCTTTATTCCCAGCAGTCTAGCAGGCAGAAGCAGGCCAATCTCAGTGAGTTCAATATCAGCCTGGTCTACAAATTTAGTCCAAGTTAGCCAGGGCTAAAACAAAGAAACTCTGTCTCAAAATACCAAATCATTCATGTATATAAATTCATGCATATAAATTTTAATATACATTTAAATACATCTTTAATATATTTATTAAATATAAAGTTATTGAATGTATTAATATGAGTTAATGTTTGATAAATATATAATGTAGTTAATATATTATATATTTAATATATATCAATACATATTTTGTTTTAATCATATATATATAAAATCTGAGTCAGGCATGGTGGCACATGTCTGTAATGCCAGCTCTCTGGGAGGCACAACTATGCTGATCTGCATGAGTTCAATGTCACCCTGGTCTACAAATCAAGTCTAGGACATGCAAGGGAACAGAGTCTAATAAAACAGGGTCCTTCACACCCACATATCTAGAGTTGTCTGAAATAACAGAGTGTGACTTAAACTATGTTATAAGAAAGTCTTGCCAGGCATGGTGGCACACATCCTTAGTCTCAGCACTTGAGAGGCTGAAGAAGGTGGGTCTCTGTGAGTTCAAGGTTAAACTGATTTACAGAGAGAGTCCTGGACAGGCAACAATGCACAGAGACACCATGTCTCAAAAAAAGCACATTAAGTTAAATGAAATGAAATTAAAAGAAAATATCAAATCCTGGCATATTGGCACATGCCTTTAATACCAGCACTCTGGCTGGCAAAGGGGGTGGATCTATATGAATTTAAGGCCTGCTTGGTCTAGAAAGCATGTCCAGATCAGTCAAAGCCATACAGAAAAAAACTGTGTCTCAAAAAACAGCTTCCTGAGATGTAAACAAAAAAGGTTAATTTCTTTACTCATTTCTGAGGGCTCAGGTTGGAGCTGAGGACAGAGATCTACTTGAGTGGGAAAACGACCTCAGGCATGTTTCTTTCTTTCTTTGTTTCTTTGTGTGTTTTTATTTTTAAATTATTCACATGGCCCAGGGTCATGTCCACTTTGGATTTTCCCAGGTGTCCCTGCTCTGTCTATACTCTTCCTCATATCTGAAATAACTTACTCCTCCCCCATACCTAGTACCCATCAGGTTCATTTCTTTTATATTTCTTTTTTATTCACTGAACACTTCTAGTCTCTCACTCAAGGGGGAAGAAACTTTTCATTTTCCTGTAGAGACATTGAACCCTCCTAAGCTGACCAGGCTGAAAACCCAGTCCCCAGCAAGCAGCCGGAAAGAAAAAATGTTAATATTTACAAGAAATTGTGAACATCATGATTTATTGTACATAAAAACATTTTCTGGTCCTGGAATTACCATGATTAGATGAATTTTTAATGCTGTGACAGTTCAGGCAGACTGTTGGGTGAACGTTTTGAAAGGCAAATGTTGTTATAAACAAAAATGAAAATTCCAACCATTCTATTTTACCAATAAAGATTCAGGAGCCAGATGCTGCAGAGAAAAGATTCTAGCTCAGAGATGCAGATAAAGCACACAGCTGGCCTTCCTTCTCAGCTTCAGTCCAAATGGAGGAAAAAAAATGTTCACTAGCTCAACTCATGCCCAGGAGAAAAAAAGCCAAAAATCTTGAGGCCAAAGGCTTCCTAGAAATCCCAGGGTGCTAAGGAGCTGAAGCTTAAGCTAAAGCTAAAGCAAAAGTCTGAGATAAGCCTTTCCACACTGTCTTAAATACCCCTCAACTCAAAGTCCCTCCTGCTCTTTAATGTCTGTAAGCATGTTTCTGGCTTCAATTCTTGACCTAGGGTTAACTTTAGTAAATCCTGTGTCCAGAAAGTTCTTGGATTAAAGGTGTCTGCTAGAGCTGGTTGAACCATACCATAATCACCTGTTTACAATAAACAAAAATTTCTTGGATTGTAGGTGTGTGATAGGGCTCAATCACACTGATCAATAAACAGTGTTTTACCATTCACAATTTTGGGGTTCATAATGGGATCAAATATCCTGCAACATTTCCCCTTTTGGCTAAATGAAAGACTTCTCCCTCTAACATCAATAAACTATCTACTATCAGGTATAAATGACATTCACAATGTCTAGTCTGTATGTAATTAGCAAACTTGAAAAAAGTATTCTACTCTCTATCTTGATGAATCAAAAGTTCTGTATCAATTTTAGTAGGTTTATCCTCTTTTATATGTCTATATGAGTGAGTATATACAGTGTGCATCTTTCTGCTTCTGAGATAGCTCACTCGGGATGATCCTTTCCAGGTTTCACCATTTACCTGCAAATTTCATGATTTCCTTGTTTTTTTTTTTTTATTGCTGAGTAATATTCCATTTTGTAGATATACCACAATTTGTGCATCCATTCCTCCACTGAGGGGCATCTGGGCTGTTTCCAGCTTCTGGCTATTACAAATAAGGCTGCTACAAACATGGTTGAGTAAATGTCCTTATTGTGTACTTGAGCCCCTTTTGGGTATATGTCTAGGAGTGGTATAGGTGGATCTTGAGGAAGTGCTATTCCTAGTTGTGTGAGAAAGCGCCAGATTGCTTTCTAGAGTGGTTGTACAAGTTAAACTCTGTACACCTAAAGAAACTAATCAAGAGGGAGGACTCTTGCTAAAATGCTCAATTCCTATCCAGAAAGGCAAAGAGGCTGGACATCAGAAGAAGGAGAAAAGAGGGATCAATTCAGGAGCCTGACACAGAGGACCTCTGAAAGGCTCTGCCCTGCAGAATATCAATACAGATCCTGAGACTTATGGGCAACCTTTGGGCAGAGTGCGGGGAATCTTATCAAAGAAACAGGAAA
The DNA here is from genome assembly GCF_030254825.1 of Meriones unguiculatus. Classification (NCBI taxonomy): domain Eukaryota; kingdom Metazoa; phylum Chordata; class Mammalia; order Rodentia; family Muridae; genus Meriones; species Meriones unguiculatus. Next base: position 123,462 of record NW_026843687.1, read on the forward strand.
CAGTAAGATCTGGAGAGGATAGGAACGCCACAAGGAGAGCAACAGAACTAAAAAATCTGAGCACAGGGGTCTTTCCTGAGATTGTTAATCCAACCAAGGACTCTGCATGGTGATAACCTAAGACCTCTGCACATACGTAGTCCATGGCAGTTCAGTATCCAAGTGGGTTCCATTGTGCTAGGAACAGGGACTGTCTCTGACATGAACTGATTGGCCTGCTCTTTAATTACCTCCCTCGGAGGGGAAATTAGCATTTTCAGGCCACAGAAGAGGACAAGGAAGCCACTCCTGATGAGACCTAATTGACTAAGATCAGAAGGAAGGAAAAGAAGTCCTCCCCTATCAGTGGACTTGGGGAAGGGCATGCATGCAGAGGGCTGAGGAAGGGAGGGATTGGGACAGGAGGAGGGAGAGAACCATGGGGGGGATACAAAGTGAGTAAAATGAAATTAATAAAAAATAAAATAAAAAATAATGATAATTAAATAATTATAAATAAAATAAATAAATAGTAAATAAATAATTAATTCTAAATTTAAAAAAGTAAATAATTATAATTAAAGAAAAATTGTGGTTTTTATTTGTTGAGGTATTTCTGCATTGGGATTTTTACATGATGAATTATTTCATAGGTAACATGGTTTTCAAACCAACTTTGATTTTTTCCCCCCAGAAGTGTTCATAGTGTTCAGAATGGGGCAACTCATAGCAGTCTTGGAAACATTTAAACAGTTTTACTATTTTTATGTGTTTTCGTGTTTTCCCACGTGTATGTCTGTGCATGACATGCATGCCTATTGTCTGCAGGGGCCAGAAATAGGCAATGGATCTTCTGAAATTGTTCTTACACAAAGTAGCAAGATACTATGCCCATGCTGGTAAGAGAATTCAAGACTGTGGAAGTCTTATCAGTGATGTGATTTGATTTTAGTTCTTAATTTTTTTTCACAATTTCTTGTTATATAGCCTGATTGAAACCCCCTTCCTCCAATCCCCCCAGTCCCACCATCCCTCCTTCTTCCTCCTCTCCCCTTTTCCTAGTGCAGGTAAAGGGGGAGTGCTTCACCATTGCCATCTCACATAGCCTGTTAAGTCCCATCAGGTGTGCATGGATCCTCTTCCTCCATGGCGGCATCCCAAGGCGTGAGTAATTAAAGAGCAGGCAATGGAGAATTTCTTTACCAAAAAAAAATATATATATATATATCACCCCAAAAAATTTACTTTAGAAATCATGAAAATAACATAATATCTTCCACAAGCCAAAAACAAACAAACAAACAAAAAACCAGACATTTTACTCTTTGGGCCATTATACTGAAAAAAAAAATTTAAAAGCTTGAACATTATCACCGCTTTGAGTTTATTACTTTCATATTTATACCATTGAGAATTTATTTAGTCTTCCTACATGTGTATGAGTGTTTAATTAATGTTTTCTTGTGTGTCCCTGGTTGTATGCCCTTGCACCAACCACAGGCATGCACTGCTTTCGGGAAATTCTGAGCCTCTGACTGAGTGATCAAAATCCTTTACATGAACTGCCAGAGTTCTTAAATGAGGAGCCATCTCTCAAGACACATTATTTATTTATTAATGAAATTCCCTTTTTATTTTCCATATTACTGTCTGTTCACTCAAATGTGATCAACATGTTTGCTTATAATAATTTTATTAGTGAATCTGTTATTTAAGTGAAAGTATATTATTTTTTTATTAAAATATTTCATTATGAATTTTTAATTTATTTTTATTATTACAATTTATTCACTTTGTATGCTATCTGTAGCCCCATCCCTCATCTCCCCCAAATCCCACCCTCCTTTCCTCATCTTCTCCTATACCCTTCCTCAAGACAACTGATAGGGAGATCCTCCCCTCCTTCCATCTGACCCTAGCCTATCAGGTCTCATCAGGACTGGCTGCCTTGTCTTGCTCTGTGGCCTGCTAGCACTGCACTCTGCTTCAGGGGGAGGTAATCAAAGAGTTCATATCAGAGATGGCCCCTGCTCCCCTTACTAGGGTGTTGACTTAGAGGCTGAGCTGCCACGGGCTCCATCTGAGTATGGGGTTTAGGTATCTCCACGAATGGTCCTTGGTTGGAGTATCACTCCTTGAAAGAAACCCTGGGCCCAGAATTTTTCATCTGTCGCTCTCTTTGTGGAGCTCCTGTCCCCTCCAGGTCTTCCCAGCTCCCCCTTCTTTCATAAGATTCCCTGTGCTTTGCCCAAAGTTTGGCTGCGAGTCTCAGCATCTGCTTGGCTACCCTGTTAGACAGAGGCTCTCGGAGGCCCTCTCTGGTAGGTCCCTGTCCTTTCACTTCTTATCCTGCTCCCCCCCACCCGTGTACATCACATTGGCTTTCTGGGTGAGGACTGAGCGGTTTCCCGAAGGTCCTCCTTCTTGTTCTGCAAATTTTCACATGTTCATTCTGCATGATATGACTCAAAGTTCCTTATAAGTGAGTCTCTACCAGGCCTGTCTTTCTGCTTCTGGGATACCTCGCTCGGGATGACATGGGAAGACTAAATAAAATCTCAGATATAGAAATACAAAAGTAATAAACTCAAGGCTGTTAAAGTGTTCAAGCTGTACTTTTCGGAAGGGCCACTCTCTTTCTCTAGTGGCCCAAAAAAAGTAAAATGTATGTTGTTTTGCTTGTGGAAGATATTATGTCATTTTAAAGATGTGTCTAAGGTAGATTATTGGGCTGTCTTTTCTTTTTTTTTAAATAAATTCTCAGTTCCATAGAATTTATTATTTATTTATTTATTATTGATTATTTTATTGATTTTTATTACAGAGTTAATAAAATGTAATTAATAAACAACAATAATAATAATAGTAGTAGTAGTAGTAATAAAATAATAAAACACTTCTCAAAAAAATTCTCAGTTGCTTGCTCCTTGATTACTCACCCCCAGTGATGTAGCCTTGCCAGGCCCCAAACAAAGAGGTTCCATGTCCTCCTTATGGACGTTAAGAAGCTAGGGGAAGATGGCAATGGTGGAGAGAACTCCCCCTTTCAGTGGAACAGGGGAAGAAGATAGGGGGAAAAGGGAGGGAGGGTGCTACTGGAAGGGGAGTTGTGGAATGGGTCTCCATTAGGTAATGATTAAAAAATGAGCTCACAAGGAAGAAAGGTGGTAAAGACAAAGATTCTATTGTTCTTTGCTTTCTTTATATCATCTTTCTTTTCTTTGAGGGAGGGCGGGTACCCAGACTGGACTCAAATTTTTGCTGTCAAGTTTTGTTTTTCTAATTAATTTGTATTTTATTAATCATTTTTATTTTTTCACAATTTATTCATTGTATATCCCTTTTTAAAGGCCACTTCCTCAACTCCTACTGGTCCCATACTCCTTCCCTCTTTCCCCCAAACCCTTTCTCCTTATCCTCTCAAAGGGGGAGTCCCCCTCCTCTCCCATCCATCCACACATTATCAGAACACTACTCAGCTATTAAAATGAGGGAAATAAAATTTCTGCTCTTATTACTTCTGCATAGGCCACTGTGCTCAACTCAGAAGACTTCATACTATGAAGCTTGCCTGTAAGCTTACTGTGAAATAAACAATAGGTATAACTCATTTTAGAGAGTCTCACCCAAAGACACTGTTTGATTTACCATCTCACATCAAGAAACATGTGAAATTTGAAATGCTAAGAAGTGTGAAATATTTTTTTCACAAGCATTTCAGAGAACGTGGTTCTCTTGCTGCCTGGAGGCTGTTTCCCACCAGTCCAGGAAGGAAGGAGGCCCAGAAGATGAGGAAGACACCCAGAAGATGAGGAAGCTTGGAAGCCACCCAAGCATAACAGTGATCAGAACACTCTGGGAACCACCTCAGAAAGTAAGTTCAACTTTAATTCCAGAAAACAGAGGGTATGTACCCCTTAGGGAGTGACTGGGATGCTCTAAGGATAGGTGTAGATAATTGTTTAAAACAGGGCACTTCAAGGATGCTTGATTTGCATTAAACAGCACATTCCTATCATGTGAAAAAGAACATGGAACCTCATTTTCCTATATTTGAAGGGAGGGGAGTAATCAGGGATCTGTGTCAAAGGCCATGTATCAAACTTGATTGATGGCATCTATGTCTAAAGGCACTCTCTAGATGAAGTCAGGCAGAGAAAACTCACCCTTGCCATGGTTATACAACTAGGCCAGCAGCAGGGTCATACATGCAAGAGAAAGCCTCCTCCCTCACATCTCAAACTTCAGTCTGGGTTGTGATGGTTTTCAATAGAACCCCTGGAACAATAGGTATGTGTACACAAAGAAACTTCTACAGGCTACCACTGTTGTGATACTCTCAGAGAACTTCCTGGCTGGTGTTAGTTCACCATTCCCTACATATTCATTCACTGGACTAAAAGTTTCTTGTGTAAACTGAGGCAATTGAAAACAGTAAATGTTGAGAATCAGGATTATCAATAAGTCTTCCATAAACACCTTATTATATAATACTGTTACATGTAATTGATATTCACCATTAATAGTATTCTTTTTAAAAATAAGTTTATTTACTTTAAATTCCAATAGTAATCCCTCTCCCTTCTCTGCCCAATGACTACCTTCCGTTCCTATTGCCCCTTATTATATAGTACTGTTGCATGTTCCCTTCAGAAAAGGGAGGTCATTTCCACTGAGCTAGTTTTACAGTTCTGTTGGATCTCAGTGGACCAAAGTACACAAAGGCCTTTCCAAATTGCTTATACTCACAGAATTCCTCTCCAGTAAGGATACTTTTATGATGATGATGACTCTAGATTTGTTCAAGGCCTCACCATTTTAACACATTCATAAGTTTTTCCTCTATTATGAATCCTTTCATGATGATGAAGATTATACAAATGTGGAATGGTTTCACCATGTTAAAAGCACTCACAGTCTTTCTGTCCATTAGGGTTTCTTTCATGAGTGTGGAGATTATTCTTAAATCCAAAAGTTTTTTCACATTGGTTACAGTCAGACATCTTTCCAGTATGTGTTCTTTTATGTATTAGGAGATGTTATGTGCAAAGGCTTTGCCACATAGTTATATTCATATGGTTTCCCTCCAGAATGTGCTGTTGTCTTAGGAGATGATTGTTACATGCAAAGGCTTTATCACACTAATTACCCTCACAAGGCTTCTCTCCACTGTGTGTCTTTTCCTGTTTTTGGAGACTACTCTGCTGTGCAAAGGCTTTATCAGGTTGGGTATATTCATAAGGTTTCTTTCCAGTATGTGTTCTTTTATGTCTTATGAGATGACTGTTTTCTGCAAAGGCTTTACCACACTGGTTACATTCATAAGGTTTCTCTTTGCTGTGTGTTCTTTTATGGCTTAAGAGAGTACTGTTTTGTGCAAAGGCTTTACCACACTGGTTACATTCATAAGGTTTCTCTTTGCTGTGTGTTCTTTTATGGCTTAAGAGAGTACTGTTTTCTGCAAAGGCTTTGCCACACTGGTTACATTCATAAGGTTTCTCTCCAGTGTGTGTTCTTTTATGGCTCATGAGATGACTGTTTTCTGCAAAGGCTTTGCCACACTCATTACATTCATAAGGTTTCTCATCAGTGTGTGTTCTTTTATGGCTTATGAGATGACTGCTTTTTGCAAAGGCTTTACCACATTGATTACATTTGTAAGGCTTCTCTCCAGTGTGTGTTCTTTTATGCCATATAAGAACAGTGATATAGGGGAAGTTTTTCCCACATAGAGTGCATTTAAAGGGTTTCTCTCCAGTATGACTGCTTTCATGCCTGCAAAGAAAATTGGCACATGTAAAAGATTTACCACTGTCATTTCATTACACTAATAAATATATTTATCTATATGAATTAATTTCATAATTTTGTCTAATGGTAAAGAAGAATCAAATTTTAAAGTTTTATCACTTTATTTACATTCACGGTATTCTCCTTCATTACGGGTATTTTTGAATATTCCTGTGATGGTAAGAGAATTTGTTATGTGGATCACTTTTATAGCATCATTTTTCTATAAGAGGTTTTCTCCTATATATGAAGAGTATTATAAGAATTCAGAGTTTTACCACAGCAATCCCATTCACAAATTTTTGTACTATATGAATGATACTTCATTTACAAAGTGAAACAAGACAAGCAGAAGTTCCAAATTCCTAGTATTCATAGGTATTTTCAGCAATATGAGTTTGCTGATAAATTCTCAGTGAAGTTGCAAAACCAATTAACAGTAACCATTTATCACATTCAGAAAATTTACTCACAGTGGGGACTACTACCAAATCAATTGTTCTTGGAGAAAAACAGGGACACTGCTTCTTTCAATATCCCTATGCTCATGTTTGTTTTGTTCATCATAGACATGTCATATAGGGATTAAGGTTTCTCCACAACAAAATTCTTGATTCTCATAAGCTGCTCCTTTCACTAAACTTTACAATGTTACTGCACGAAAATGAGTTAACACTGGTTCTACTATAAAATTTTTTGCTTATTAGAAGGTTTTGGACACATACTGATCACCAATTCAGTGTGTATACCTCTTACAATATCTAAGTAGATAGAATGAGACTAAACAGATTGGCAGTTCAAGTCAGTAGCTGTAATGTCCATATGAGTCAAATGGTATTTTTGTTACAATATTATTTTTTTCTACTATCTTAGGGGAGTGCCTTGTAAACACAAATCAGATACCTGACATTGAAGTACATGGAATTATGAGATTTTAATGATCATCAGTACACATAAAGCAGTGCTGTTTTTATACTGTTGCTTTTCTTTAAAACTTCCAGGACACAGCCATGTGTGCTGGTACATGCCTTCAATTGCAGCACTTGTGGAGGCAGAAGCAGGCAGATCTGTGTGATTTTGAGGTCAGGCTGGTCTAACAAGCAAGTCTAAGAAAGTCACAGATACCCAGAAAAAAATCTTTTTCAAAAACAGAAAATAAAAAGCAGCCAATAAACAAACAAACAAAAAACACCAAACTTCCAGGACACATTAAAATTTAAGATTTATATCTGTACCAACATGCACATAAAGTTACCTTTTTATTACTTGTAGAACTTTGAAAATGTTCTTCAATATTATGGTCATCCCAATTGTAGCCTAAAATATAGTACGAGAAAATATATATTACTGGAAATATCATGTTATTATTAAGGTAAACTTAAATCACTATCTTCTGTGACCCTTAGAACCATGCCTGATTTATTTACCGCATTCCTCCTCATTCTCAATTGGAATTACAGAAGAGGATCAATAACAAAGTAAGATTTGTCTCTTTATTTTAAAAGTGAAAGAAAAATTGCAGTCTTACCTATAGCAGTGAGGTTTTCACAGGTCTCTAGCATCACCTCTTTGTAGAGTTGCTTCTGGGAAGGTTCCAGCAAGGCCCACTCTTCTTGGCTGAATTTCACATGCACATCATTGAAGGTCACGGAATTCTAAAATATGCCATACATTTGTACAACAGAAACAGTGGCAACAATATAAATTTATACTTCATTGCCAATATAATCATATAATTCTAGTGCTTCTTTAATTTATTTTCTGACACAGAAGTGCAAATGTTATACAGTTGGGTGCTGCGCGTGATGTGAAGTAGGGGAGATGAAAACGCCTAAAGGTTAGATTAAAAAAAAAACAAAGGCGTGCTTCAAAAACCTGTGTTTCATCAGTTTGTAAGACATGAATATAAAGTAGCCATTAGTTGGGTTCTTGAGCAATCTATGAATCATCTTCAGTTACTTGGGTGAGTAGGTCAGCACCCTGTCATGAGACAGGTGGAAGGACAAAACACAATCATGATATTTTATATAGCAACAAATGAGATGTGTTGATCAGGGGACACTGAACAAATGGGTAACATTAGTCAAAAGACAACATGGTACTGAATATTATGTTTTGACCAGGGCTCAGGGATGTGGCATATTAGTATGTGAAGAGGGGGGGCTCATATATTTGTGGAAGGGAAAGTGGACTACAGTGAATACATGGATAAAAATAATGTGAGTGGCAAGCAACCACAATCATAGCCAATAACATCATATTTCTTTGTGACCAGACAAAAGAAAAGGAATAGAACACATGATTATTCTTTGATCATTGTTTTGTATATCCTCCTTACTTAATAATGTAGTCTATAGATTAAAAATAAAGATTAAAACTTTTCCATTAAAAAAGAAGTGTTAATGTTATCACTAAGTCATTTTAGAAGAAAACGGAATAACAAGTTTTAACTGTATCATATCTGAACTTTTTGAAGAGGATATAGCTTTGGAATAGACATGGCAATTAATGTAGACAAAGACAGAGAGAAGAGTGTGAAATAGAGAGACAGACATATAGAGACAGAGACACACACAGAGAGAAATTAACAGATGAACAATACTAAGTACAGATCAGAGAAATTTATTAACAGTTACTAACTACAAAAAATGGTGGACAAGCTGGGTGTATTCTGTCATGCCTTCAATTCCATCACTCAGGAGGCAGACACAGGTGTACCTTATTGAACTGGATGTCAGCATTATCTATTCAAAGAGTTCTAGGACAGCCAGACCTATATAGTAAGACAGAGCCTCCCCTAAAAGTCAATCAAACAAACACAAAATATTGAAAGAACTCAGAGGTCTTTACTGAAGCTTCTACAAGGAATTATACATTCACTCCTGTTGTATATTTATTTTCCAGAAATCCGCAGTGCCCCAGCTTAAACTGTAACTTCAATGATATCTTACTAAAAGGGAATGCATGTTTAAACAGGTAAAAATAGAAGACAAAAATATTAGCGGTGTAAATGATGATCATAAATGAGCAACATAAGATAGGAGAAATGGCTCAGCAGTGAGGAGCTCTTACTGCTCTTGCATATAATTGGGCTCAATTGTTAGTGTTTACCTGGGACCCACTACTTTCAATTGCTATAAGTTCATGAATTCTGAAGACATCTTCAGACTACTGTGAGGATTAGGCACACAAGAGGTGCATATTCATGCATACAATCAAAATACTTATATTCAGTAAAAACTAAAAATAGATCCCAGATGGCTGGGGTGATTGTACACTGTGTCTGATAACCTGGGGAGCAGAGACTGCACAGTGACCAATAGTTGGATCTGTGGTCCCCCAAACACCACTGACTGTGTTTCCAAGGTAAGAAGAAAACCAATGATGAGGGAAAAAATTGGGTCCAACCTCAGAGTGCCCAGCAAATCTCTGTGAAAATTCCTTGGATGTTGCAGCAGGAATAAGTTTTTCAAGCAAAGGGACCCAAGAAGCAAGCAGGAGTAACTATTCTAATATCTAATAAAACAGACTTTCAACCAAAATTAATTGAAAGGGATGAGGAAAAGGGAATCCAAGATGGCATTGCCAAGAGGACCAGGACAGGAACAAGACAGCAATGTTGGTACAGCAACTAAAAGACTGAACTCTGGGTCCTAAAAGAACAGCAATCGTGTTTCCCAGGTGAGAGGAAACTCAGTGGTGTGGGGATCATTCAGTTCTACTCTCAGGTCACTCAGTGAGAACCCGGAAAATATCTCAGGCGCAGGATGCACCTGTGTGTCCTGATCACCTTCCCAGGCAAAACTGTGTGCTCCTGGGCACCAGAGACTGGGAGCCCCAGTCTCAAAAAAAAAAAAAAGAACAGGGAAGAAGAAAGTTGGACTGACCTCAGGTCACCCAGTCTATCCCTAGAAAAGGTCCTGCAGGCTGGTGGGTGCACAGCTGCCAGCCTTGAGTGGGCCTCCAGTTCCGAGACCTGCATGCCCTACTCTCCATCACAGACAGAACTCTGTGCCCCAGGACACTAGAGGATGGGTTTCCGTGTCTGGATAAAACCCCACAGGCAGGGAAAGAGCAGGTCCCAGCTTAGAGCACTCAGCCAACTCCCCACACACCCACACTACCACCACCACACATGGGAACATTCTTGGAAATGTTTTCAGGTTCTTTCCCAGTCACCAGCTTGGTAGCCATCTGGCAAGTGCCTACCCATTCTACACACCATGTCAAACACCACAGACTAGGTCTTCATGTTGGGAGAAAACCCAAAGGTGGGGAAAATATCTGACCCTACCTCAGGACACCTAGCTCTGGAGAAGTTTCTGGTTATTCACAGGCTCCAGACTCTAGCCTCCTGCTGCACATGTGAGAGCAATGATCAGCTGCCATGGGTTACTGCTTCGGTACTGGGGCACAGATCTCTAACCTCAGACCAACAGAAGCCTGGGATCCCCAAGATCAACCCCCAGATACTGCTCTAAGGGACAACCAGTTATCCCTAACTAAGCTGACCAAACCATGGGGTACCCAGGTTACAGCTACAGCTTACTAAATTTACAGCAAGAAAGCCAGAAGCAGGACAGCTGTCTCCAGGACTTCTCTGGGTGAGAGAAGAGCCCCCTTGACTAACAAAGACCACAATTACTGCTCAGGTCTCTATGCCTGTGGTGAGTTTTGGCAATTCCTGAGAAATACCTGCTATTCAGTGACAGTACCCCAAAAGCTGAGGAGCCCTCCTTCAGGAAAAATCATCTTCCTGCCAAGGGGATTATCCCCACCACAGGATTCCAGGAAGTGCCAGAAACTAACACCCAACACCTAAAATAGCCAAATGGGTAGAGGCAAGTGTAAAAGCTCAAAAAGACAGAGCAGTATGGCATCTCCAGAACCCGGTTATTCAGGGGCAAGCAGCCCTGGACACACCATGGTAAATGAAATTCAAGAAGATGACCTTACATCTGTGCTTATGAACAGGATAATAGCGGAAAAAAATAAACTACATAAAGATCTAGATGAAGATAAAGTCAAACAGATTATTGCCTTTTGCAAAGAAATGGAGGAAGATAAAGTCAAACAGATTATGGACATCCTTAAAGAAATACAGGAAGTTGCAGCCAAGTAATTTGTGGCTTTTAGAGAGGAAATACTTAAATCACTAAAAGATATTAAAAAAACAGAGGATTGTTTGAACAAACAGCTGAAGGAATTGAAGGAAAATACGGTCAGAGAAGTGAAGGAAATCAATAAAATGGCTCAAGATCTGATAAGAGAATTGGAAAAAATTAAAGAAAACACAAGTGGAGGAAACTGTGGAGAGAAAGAACTTAGGGAGGAAAAGAGGAACTACAGAAGTAAGCATAAGCAATAGACTACGAGAGATGGAAGAAAGAATCTTAGGTGTGGAAGACACAATGGAATAAATAGATGTAGCTATCAAAGAAAATGTTAAATCTAAAAAATTCCTGACACAGACCATCCAAGAAATCCAAGACAACATGAAAAGCAAAACCTAAAAGTAATAGGAATCGAGGAAAAAGAAGATTCCCTCCTCCAAGGCCCAGAAAATATTTTCAACAAAATCATAGAAGAAAATTTCTCCAACTTAAAAGAGAGGTCTACAAGAATACAAGAGGCCTAAAGAACACCCAATAAATTAGACCAGAATAGAAAATCCTCCCACCACATAATAAACAGTAAGTATACAGAACAAAGAAAAAATACTAAAAGCTGCAAAGGAAAAAGGCCAAGTAACATATAATGGCAAACCAATCATTATCACACCTGACTTTTCATCAGAGACTATGAAAGCCAGAAGGGCCTGAACAGATATCATGCAGACCCTAAGAGAACACAGATGACCACCCAGGCTACTATACCCAGCAAAAGTCTCAGTCATCATAGATGGAGCAAACAAGATATTTAATGACAAAAACAAATTTAAACAACACCTACCCACAAATCCAGAGGTACAGAAGCTCCTAGAAGGAAAACTAACTACAACCCAGGAAAGCTAACTACATTCAGGAAAACACAGGAAAGAAATAATGTCACTACAGCAAAACTAAAAGTAACCAAGCACACAAACACACTACCACAAGCAACATCAAAATAAAAGGAGCTAACAGCCACTGGTCATTAATTTCCCTCAACATCAATGGACTTAACACTCCAATAAAGACACAGACTAACAGAATAGATATGTAAACAAGACCCAACAATCTGTTGCATACAAGAAACACATCTAAGTCAAAAAGATAGACATTACCTGAGAGTAAAAAGGTGGAAGGTTCCAAGCAAATGGACCCAAGAAACATGCAGGAGTAGCCATTTTAATATCTAATAAAGTAGATTTTCAATCAAAATTAATCAAAAGACACGAGGAAGGTCATTTCATACTCATCAAAGGAAAATTCCGCCCAGAAGAAATCATAATTCTGAACATCTATGCTCCAAATACAAAGGTACCCACATTTGTAAAAGAAACATTAATAAAACCTAAACCGCACACAAATCCCCACACATTACTACTGGGAAACTTCAACACCCTACTCTCAACAAAGGACAGGTAAACAACAGAAATTAAACAAAGAAACAATATCTCTAATAGAGGTCATGTATCAAATGGACCTAACAGATATCTACAGAATCTTACACCCAAAGACAAAAGAATTTACCTTCTTCTCAGCACCTCATGGAACCTTCTCCAAAATAAACCATATCGTTGGTCACAAAGTGAGTTTCAACAGATATAAGAAGATTGAAATAATGCCTTGTATCCTAATTACCATGGACTAAAGCTGGACCTCAACAACAACAGAAATAGCAAAAAGCCTACACTCACATGGAAACTGAACAACTCACTACTAAATGACAGCTGGGTCAGGGAAGAAATAAAGAAAGAAATTCAAGTCTTCCTAGAATTCAATGGAAATGAAGACACAACACAACCAAACTTATGGGAGACAATGAAAGCAGTGCTAGAAGGAAAGTTCATAGCACTAAGTGCCTTCAAGAAGAAATTTGTAACATCTCACACAATCAACTTAATAGCTCATCTAAAGGCCCTAGAAGAAAAGAATCAGAAACACCAAAAAAGAATAGACACCTGGAAATAATCAAACTCAAGACTAAAATCAATAAATTAGAAACAAATAAAACAATTCAAAGAATCAATGAAACCAAGACCTGGTTCTTTGAGAAAATTAACAAGATAGACAAACCCTTAGCCAAACTAACTAAAAGCAGAGAGAGATTATCCAAATTAACAAAATCAGAAATGAAAACGGGACAAAACTAAAGACACTAAGGAAATCCAAACAATCGTTAGGACTTACTTCAAAAGTTTATATGCCAAAAAATTTGAAAATCTAAATGAAATGGACAATTTTCTTAATCAATTACACTTACCAAAGCCCAAAAGCAGGTAAATCAATAAAATAGTCCTTTATCCACTAAGGAAATAGCATTCCTCAAAAGACTGCATTCCACAAAATGCTCAGGACCAGATGGTTTCAGTGCAGAATTCTACCACTCCTTCAAAGAAGAGGTAACTCCAGCTATCTTCCATTTATTCCACAAAATAGGAACAGAAGGAACTACAAAACTTATTCATTGAAGCCACAGTCACCTTGTAACCTAAACCTCACAAAGACCCAACAAAGAAAGAGAATTTCAGGCCAATCTCCCTTATGAACATTGATGCAAAAATACTCAACAAAATACTTTGCAAACCCAATAAAAGAACACATCAAATATATCATCCACTATGACCATGTAGGCTTCATGCCAGGTATGCAGGGGTGGTTCACTATACAAAAATCCATCAATGTGATCCACAATATTAAAAAATTGAAAGAAAAAAACACATGATAATCTCCTTAGATGCTGAAAAAGCATTTGAAAAAATCAAGCATCCATTCATGTTTAAACTATTGGAGAGATCAGGGATACAAGGCACACACCTAAACATAGTAAAAGCAATATACAGCAAGCCTGTAGCCAACATCAAGTAAACAGAGAGAAACTTAAAGCAATCCCACTGAATTCAGGGACAAGGCAAGGCTGCTCACTCTCTCCATATCTCTTCAACATAGTTCTTGAAGTCCTTGCTAGAACAAGAAGAAAATTAAAGGAGACCAAAAGGATACAAATTGGAAAGGAAGAAGTCAAAGTATCACTATTTGCAGATTATATGATAGTATACCTGAGTAACTCCAAAACTTCTACCAGGGACATGCTACAGATGATAAACACCATCAGCAAAGTGGCTGGATACAAAATTAACTCAAAAAAATCAGTAGCCCTCCTGTATACAAAAGATAAAAGGGCTGAGAAAGAAATTAGGGGAAAAAACATCCTTCAAAATAGCCACAAAGGACATAAAGTACCTTGGTGTGACCATATCCAAGCAAGTCAAAGACTTGCATGAAAAAAACTTCAAGTCTCTGAAGAAAGAATTAGAAGAAGATATCAGAACATGGAACTATCTCCAATACTCATGGCTTAGCAGGGTTAACATAGTAAAAATGGACATATTACCAAAAGCAATCTACAGGTTCAATGAAATTTCCATCAAAATACCAACAGAATAGTATGCAAACCTTGATAGAAGATTTCTCAATTTCATATGGGATGCAATGAAAGCAGTCCGAAGAGGAGGTTGAATACCAACAAAGGCCATCATAAGCTATTGGAGACATCCCATACAAGCAACTTAATGGCATACCTGAAAGACCTAAGAAAAAAGAAACAGACACACCCAGCAAGAGTAGACCACTAAGAAAAACCAAACTCAGGGCTGATATCAATAAATTAGAAACAAAGATAATAATTAAAAGAATCAACGAAACCAAGAGCTAGTTCTTTGAGAAAATAAAAAACAGAAAATTCTTAGCCAAAGTAAGTAAATGGCAGAAAGACACTATCCAAATCAACAAAGTCTGAAAGAAAAAGATATAATAGACACTGAGAAAATCCAAAGAACCAATAACTTTTATGTCAAAAGCCTATATGCCCCAAAATTTGAAAATCCAAATGAAATATACAATTCTCTTTAAATTCCACTTACCAAAGTTGACTCAACATCAGGTAAAGATAATAAATAGTCTTATAGTGCCTAAGGCAATAGAGGCAGCCATCAAAATACTCCCAACCAAAAGAATCCAAGGGCCAGATGATTTCAGAGCAGAATTCTACAAGACCTTCAAAGAAGAGCGAATACTGATATTCTCCAAATTATTTCGCAAAATAGAAATGGATGCAACATGACCAAATTCCTTTAGTGAGACCACAGTCACCTTGATAAATTCTCAAAGATCCCCAAAAAGAAAGACCAATCTCTTTTATGAACAATGATGTAAAAATACTCAATAAAATACTTGCAAACCAAATCCAAGAACATATCAAAGATATCATCCACCATGACCAAGTAGGCTTCATCCCAGGCATGCAAGGGTGGTTAAGTATATGGAATCCATCAATGTAATCCACCGTATAAACAAATTGAAAAAAAGACCATTTTCTTAGATGCTGAAAAAGCATTTGACAATATCCAACAGTTATTCTTGTTTAAAGTCTTGGAAAGACCAGGGACAAGGCACATATCTAAAAATAGTAAAGATAGTATACAGAATATATACAGAATATACAGAATATATACAGAATAGTATAGAGCTAACATCAAACTAAATGAAAAGAATGTTTAAGTCAATTCCACTGGACTTGGGGACAAGACAAGGCTACACACTCTCTCCAAATCTCTTCAATACAGTACTCGAAGTCCTATCTAGGGCAATAAGACAACTAAAGGAGATTAAGGGGATACAAATTGATAAGGAAGAAGTCAAAGTATCTCTATTCACAGATGATATGACAGTATACAAAAATGACTCCAAAAATTCTACTGTAGGGAACTCCTACAGTTGAAAAACACTTCAGCAAAGTGGGTGGATATAAAGTTCACTTAAAAAAAAAACTCAAAAAAATACAATCCTGTATGCAAAAGACAAATGGACTGAAAAAAATTAGGAAAATAACACCCTTCAAATAGCCAGTAAACAAAACAAAACAAAACAAAAAAAAAAAAAAAAACAACAACCAAAAAAACAATGTATTTTGGTGTTATCCTCAACAAGCCAGTAAAAAACCTATATGAACAACAACAACAACAAAAAAACCCAAAAACTTCAAGCCTCTGAAGAAAGAAATTGAAAAAGATACCAGAAGATAGAAATATCTCTCATGCTCATGGATCAGTAGGATCAACATAGTAAAAATTGCCATCGTAACAAAAACAATCTACAGATTCAATGATATTCCCATCAAAATATCAACATAATTTATTAAAGAACTTGAAAGAACAATTCTCAGCTTCATAGAGAAAAATAAAAAAGCAAGAATAGCTAAAACGATCCTGTTCAATAGGGGATCTTCAGTAGGTATCACCATTCTTCATCTCAAGGTCTATT
Source organism: Meriones unguiculatus (assembly GCF_030254825.1). Taxonomy (NCBI): domain Eukaryota; kingdom Metazoa; phylum Chordata; class Mammalia; order Rodentia; family Muridae; genus Meriones; species Meriones unguiculatus. The sequence continues at coordinate 139,697 of NW_026843687.1, forward strand.
ATAAATCAATAGTAATAAAAACTGCATGGTACTATAATAAAAACAATCAGTGGATCAATGGAATTGAAGTGAAGACACATAAATAAACCCACACACCTATGTCCACTTGATTTTTGACAAAGAAGCCAAAACCATGCAATGGAAAAAGGACAGCATCTTCAACAAACAGTGCTGGTCTAACCTGAAGTTTACATGTGGAAACATGAAAATAGATCCATATTTATCACCCTGCACTAAACTGCAATCCAAGTTGTTCAAAGACCTCAACATAAAACCAGATACACTAAATCTGTTAGAAAAAAAGTGGGAAAGATCCTCGATCTCATTGGCATAGAAGGTAACTTCCTCAACAGAATACCAAGAGCACTTGCTCTAAGATCAAGAATTAATGAATAGGATCTCATGAAACAAAAATCTACGAAGCAAAAAACACTGTCAATAGAACAAAATGACTGCCTACAGCCTGAGAAAAGATCTTCACCAACACTACATACAACAGAAAGAGCTAATAAACAACATATATAAATAGCTCAAGAAATTAAACTCCAACAATCCAAATAATCCAATTTAAAACTGGGGTACAGAACTAAACAGAGATTTCTCGACAGAGGAATATCAAATGGTGGACATTAAATGCTCAATATCTATAGTCATCATGGAAATGCAAATGACATTCCATCTTAAACCCATCATGGTTAAGGTCAAAACCTGAAGTGACAGCAAGCTAGCAAGAATGTGGAGAAAGAGTAACACTCCTCCATTGCTGGTGGGAGTGCAAACTTATACCACCACTTTAGAAATCAATCTGATGCTTTCTCAGACAATTGGAAATAGTTTTACTTCAAGACCCAGCTATACCATTCCTGGGCATATATCAAAAAGATGCTCCACCATTCAACAAAGATATTTGCTCAACTATGTTCATAGCATGTATATTCATAATAGTCAGAATAGGGAAACAAACTACATGTCTCTCAAACAAACCATTGTTTTACAGAAATTGTGGTACATTTACACAATGGAATGCTACTTGGGTATTGAAAAACAAAAAGGAAACCATGAAATTTTCAGGCAAGTGGATGGAACTAGGAATTATCATCCTAAGTGAGTTATTCCAAAACCAGAAAAACATGCATGATATATACTCATTTGTAAGTGGATAATAGCCATAATACAGGATAAACATACTACAAGCCACAGGCCTAAAGGAGCTAAATAAAAAGAGGACCCTATGGAGGATGGTCAATTCTTATTCAAAAGGGCAAATAGAATTGACATCAGAAGTGACTGAGGAGAGGGAAGAGGATGAGAGCCTAACATACATATTCTCTGAAAGACTCTACCCAGCAGGGGATCGAAGCAGATGTTAAGACTCACAGCCAAACTTTGGGCAGAGCACAGGGAGTCATAGGAAAGAGTGGGAGGATAGAAAGACCCAAAGCTGACAGGAGGTCCAAAAGAAGACCAACAAGTCAAATGAATCTGGGCCCAGGGGACCTGCAGAGACTGATGCACCAACCAAAGACAATTCATGAAGAGGACCCAGACCCCTGCTCAGATGTAGCTGATAGGCAGCTCAGTCTCCATGTGGGATCCATAGTAAGAGGATCCCACGTCTCTCACATGGACTCTGTTACCTGCTCTTTAATCACTTCCCCGTGGTGGAGCGGGCATTGCATGTCACAAAGGAAGAGGATACAGGCAGTCCTAGTGAGAATTGATAGGAGGGCTCCTACCATCTGAGAAGTAGAAAATTAGATAAGGGGGAAAGAGGAAAGGAGGGTAAGACCAGCAAGAGACAAGGGAGGGGTTTCAACTGGGATGTTAAGTGGATAAATTATTTTTAAATGCTATTTATTTATTTATTTATTACAATTTATTCACTTTGTATCCCTACTGTAACTCCCAGTCCCATCCACCCTCCTTCTTCCCTCCCATGCCCTTTTTCTAGTCTCCTGATAGGGGAGGAAGCCTTCCCCTTCTGTCTGATCCTAGCTTATCATGTCTCATCGAAGGATGGCTGCATCATTTTCCTCTTTGGCCTCACAAGACTGCACACTCCAGGAGGAGGTGATCAAAGAGCCAAGTTCATGTCAGAGAATAAATTATTAAGAAACAAATTTAAATTAAAAATGAATTAAATGTGAATAAATAAATAAATAAAGTTAAAAAGAACCAAACAGAACAAGTAGGAAGGTTGTCATACACCTGACCCTACATTCCAGGCTCAGTGGCCAATGATGATGATGTTCATGCCAGGCATGTTGGACTAAATTTAAGCCAAATACTCGACTGCAGTTAGACTTGTAAGTTCAAAACCTGCCTGGTCTACATACCAACTTTCAGGACAGCCACAGCTACATAGAAACTTTTTCTTCAATGTCAAAACAGAAACATTATGTTCTCTGGGATCTATTTTGATTCAATCAAATATGTTCTGACCAAATTCACTGTAGAATTATTGTCATCCCATAATGAAAATGTAGTCTAATTTCAATGATCCTAAAATTCTGCAATAGCTCATACACTGTCCAAATGTCCAAAGTCTCTACTGACACAGAAGAAAAATCTCTTGGGTGCCACATCTTGTAACATCAGAAACAAGTTACATCATTCCAACATAGATGCACAGAATACCCATTTTCATTCCAGTATATAGTGATGGGAGACTGGACCAAGGAGAAAAGATCAGCAAGGAAGACAACAAATCCTGTTGCTGATTCAAAAGGCTTAGATGGTCCTATCCCTGCAATGTATCATACATCTCTGTTTGGTTACTTCCACTTCCTAAAGACAGCACTATATTAGATGTGTGTCTCATAACTTTGGTATCTGAACATCTTGTAGTGTCAAGGTACAACTTGACCCTGCTTCCTGCAATGAACCTTTACAGCATCTTCGCTGGGGATCTGATTCTGCCAAACACAGATGGCTGGCACAGTGCTGAACAGAAACCACAAAGAAAGCATCCATTACCTTAAATTTTGAATCTTTCTTGTTTCCAGAACCAGCACAACATGGGTGAGCCTGTCAAGTTGGATTCTAAATTGGGATGGACGTTGTCACACTTTGACCACATTTGGAGCAGCTTTTATATGAAGTTATTTCCTGGCACTAGGAATCACGTTGCCTACTCCTTCCATTAACAGAAGAATTAGCAAGAGGGAGTATTAATCTATGGAAACCATCTTAGGCTTCAGATCCAAAGCTAGGACCTTCTCTTTGATGGCAATAATCTCCTTGAAAATTCCTGTCTCTGTTTCACCACGTTTCTGCCATCTAAAACTACCTAGTGTTTTTCTCTACAAACCAAAGACCTTACATTTATTTCTGCCCCACTTGGCTCATTCTTTTACTCTGGCCCTGAACATCTCACTAATAATATCCATTCAACAGATTCAACATTCCATGTAAGAAATCCAGCCCATTATTTTTTAATTCTACTTTACTCAATTTCTCAAGGCATGGGCAGAATAAGCATGATTTGCAGCTAAAATATCACACAAATGACCTCTAGCTTAATTTTCCATGGAGTCTATTTTCCACTGAAATCCTATGACCTGGACTTACTTTGTCTGCATTACTGTCAACACTCTGATCAACTAAGTCCTACCAGAATAGCCGATGAAGCTCTGTATACAGCTTTCTAAAGTTTTTCCCATCTTAAATCCTGATGTTTTCCATATTCCTTAAAAAGTGAATATTCCAAGGTTGTGTCCAGCAGTGAAATCACTCTTTGTATATATATATATTTGTTCTAATTTGCTACTTTGTTTTGTGACTACATCCCATAACCAAAAGAATCCCAGGTCATAAATGGGTTTACTCATTGAGTTTGGTTGTGTCAGATCACAGTCCATCATTTTAGCATAGAAAGTCAAGTTTGAATGAAATTAACGCAAAAGCCATGACAAATGTTTTTGGGTTGGTCTCCTACTTAATCACTGTCTCATGCTCAGGTAGTTATCTTACGTGGGCCAAGCCCATTTTCTTAGGGTTATTGCATTTCTCAGTGGAAGAGCCTTCCCACATCAATCATCTGTCAACACAATCTCTCACAGATATAGCAGCCAGCTTCTCTGTTGAGGGCATGCCCTTAATTGAGGCTCCCTCAGATGACTGTAGGCTTTGAAATGTTGACAACTGAAGCTAATAAGGACAAAGATACAACAATATATGAAAAAGTAAGAGGGAACAAGTCAGGAGCCTGACACAGAGGACCCATGAAAAGCTCTGCCCTGCAGACTATCAATGTAGATGCTGAGACTTATGGGCAACCTTTGGGCAGAGTGCATGGAATCTTAGGAAAGAAGTGGGAAACAGTAAAATCTGGAGAGGACAGGAACTGCACAAGGAGAGCAACAGAACCAAAATACCTTAGCACAAGGGACTTTCCTGAGACTGATATTCCAACCAAGGACTATGCATGGAGAAAACCTAAGACCCCTGCACAGATGTAGCCCATGGCAGTTCAGTATCCAAGTGGGTTCCATTTTAATAGGAACTGACATGAACTGATTGGCCTGCTCTTTAATTACCTCCCCCTGAGGGGGAAGCAGCATTACCAAGCCACAGAAGAAGACAACGCAGCCATTCCTGATAAGACCTAATTGACTAGGATCAGAAAGAAGGAAAAGAAATCCTCCCCTATCAGTGGACTTGGGGAGGGGCATGCATGCAGAAGGTAGAGGAAGGGAGGGATTGGGATGGGAGAAGGGAGAGAATCACAGGGGTGATACAAAGTGAATAAAGTGTAATTAATAAAGAAAAAATATAAAAAAACAAAAATATTGTGTTAATTCTATCAGTCACTTAAGTAGTAAAAACCGATACATTGACGATTGCAAGAATTTGAAAACACAGATATACCAAGGAATGAGGAGAGGGAAGCCTTTAAGATCAAGAAGAGAAAAGTAAAACTGTTTCTCTAAATCAAGTCCCCAAATCAACAGAAACTCAAGGAATTATAGCATAATATAATAAATTTTCAGAAGGCAAAAATATGTGAAGGTCTATTCCTTTCAAGAGAAAAAATTAATATAATATAATATAATATAATATAATATAATAACATAGTATAATATATATAAACAAATCACACAATATACATAGCACCCCTGTCAAAAGGAAACACAAAGATAGGCCTACAAATATAACATAGTCCTATAAGCAAATACAATAGGATTATAGTCAAAATCAAAATCAAAGACATCACTGGCCATTACTCAACTTGTGCAATCTGGTTATTTCCTTTGGCAACAATAAAAAATGTATTGGAGGTAGAGGGCTATTCCAATTGAAGAGATTCCATTAAAGCATACAAATGTTTCAACATTAGAATAAAATAATTTTGACTACTAAAATTATCTCATACTCTTATGATAAAGAAAGGGATATCTGTTATGATCATTTGGGAACCATATTATTTTCTGTGATTGATGATTGGATATATGTCTGCACCAGTGTCAGAAAATGTAAACTTTTAAATGTCAAGTAGAAGAAAGCAGATTTTTATAGAAACAGTGTGCTTGTATTATATACTTAAACACCTCCTTTTGCACCAATTGCTGTAATGACCAATATCATCTTCATCATCTTCATGATGTTTGTTTGTTTAAAGATTTTTTTTTTGTGTATGCTTTCAGCTATGTTTGTATATTCAGGATGTGCTGTGGTGTGTGATATGAATAAATTCCATAAGGAAATCCAGGCCAAACATAATCACACTATTGGAGGAAACCAATAAATTCCTTAAATAAAGCCAACAAACATTTGAGGGATGTGAGGCTTTGCTGGATTAGGGTAAACTCTGACATCTTTGGATAGCCATTTATTTGCACTCAGTCTATGAAGGTGAACTCTGTTTTCTCAAGGAAGGGCCTAAAAATCCACTCCCTGATATGTTTGACCCCAGGTCTGGTAAAGAGCCTCAGGGCAGATTATTAGCCAAACCCTTTCCTGATAAGAAAACTGCTCCAACAAGCATCTCTAAATTCCTAGAAATGCATCACCCTGCTTAGGATCTTATTCTTCAGCAGTGACTTTCAACTGTACTCAGAGATTTTCCCCCTACAAATAGGATAATGAAGTACTGTGTTCTCCTTCTTGCAATAGGACCATGATACTGCATGGAAAATGAATATACATTTTCATGCATACATAAGCCAAGTATCCTTGACCCCTAGACCGTAGTAAATCAAACATTCATCCTCAAAATCCTTCTCTTTGCCCAAGGTTTATAAATCCCTGACTTCAAATAAACATGCTGGGTGTGAATCCATGTGGTTGGTTGTATGCCACTTGATACCATCAGCCTTCCATCATGGCCCCTGAGAGTCATCATTTATCTCCCTTTGGGCCTGCTTAATGGCCCACTGGGCCTAGGACTCACTGGGTCTGTGTCTCACCAGGCCTGAGTCTTGGTTGCAACCAACCAGGCACGGACTTTCACCTGCAGTTCTGAGGTGCTTAGCACAGCAGCTTAACCAAGAATGGTAACACTTTGGTATTGCCATAGGCTAGAACACCCGAATTTCCACTACCACTGGTGATCTCATTCTAGCTGTAACAGTCCATAGAAAATTCTTTTGATACTCCAGCCTAGTGAACATATCAGATTCAGAAGCCAGAAAAATATCAATTGAATTTTTGGCTTTTGAAAATGCTTATTTAAAATGCAAAAAGGTGATTAGACCTTTAAAAGCAAGATCAGTACCAAGAGAGGCATGGATTAGAAATACAATGGATATTTGATCTCAGGTTTATGATACTAACCTGATAGGAGAAGAACTTTCTAAGAATCTAAGAAAAGGAAAGGGGTCCAGCATGGCAGCAAACAGTGTGCAATGTTTCTGAGGGGAACAGGATCTAAAATTCTGAAATTTGTGAATGGAGGGGCTGCTGAAGCCAGAACATCCACATTGAGGTTTCCTGGGTGAGAGGGGAAAATCTGTGAGTTTGGAGAGTTTGTAGCCAGGTCACCCATGGACATCTCCGAGGATTGAGAGTGTCGAATATTCAACCCCCCCTGTACTTCCCCTTGCCCAAGCATGGGTCTCCCTGCTCAGCAGAGGTGGCAGTAGTTGTCCCATGCATATGATGATATACATGAGTGATCCCATAATTTAACCAGAGAACTCCTTCAGCTGATAAACACTTTCAGCAAAAGGGCTGGATACAAAATTAACAAAAATTCTGTAGCCCTCCTATATATGAAAGACAAAAGGGCCAAGAAAGAAATTAGGGTAAAAACACCCTTCAAAATAGCCACTAATAACATAAAGCACCTTGGTGTGACTCTAACCAAACAACTGAAAGACCTGTTTAAAAAACAATTCAAGTTTCTGAAGGAAGTAATTGAAAAAACATATCAGAAGAAGAAAAGAGCTCCCATGCTCATGGATTGGTAGGATTAAAACAATGAAAATGGCCATCCTGCCAAAAGCAATCTACAGATCCAGTACAATTCCCATCACATACCCACACAATTCTTTACAGACCTTTAAAGAAAAAAAAGTCAGTTTCATATAGAAAACAAAAAATCCAGAATTGCTAAAACAATCTGTACAACAACAGATCTTCTGGATCTCAAACTGTTCCACAGAGCAATAATAATAAAAAACTGCATGCTACTAGCATAGGTACATAATGGTGGATCAATGGAATCAAACAGAAGACTCAGGAATAAACCAACACAGCTATGGATACTTTATTTATTTTTTTGACAAAAAAACCAAAACCATACAATGAAAAAATGACAGAATCTTCAATAAATGGTGCTGGTCTAATTGGATGTCTACATGTAGAAAATGCAAATAGATCCATATTCATCACCCTGAACCAAATTAAAGCACAAGTGGATCAAAGATCTCAACATAAAACCAGATACACCAAATCTGTTAGAAGAAAAAGTGGGGAAGAGCTTTGAACTCATTGGCACAGAAGACAACTTCCTGAAAAGAACACCAACAGCACAGGCTCTAAAATCAACATTCAATAAATAGGACCTCATGAAACTGAAAATCTTCTGTAAAGCAGAAGACTGTCATCAGATCAAAACAACATCCTACAGACTAGGAAAGTATCTTCTCCAACCCTAAATCTTACAGAGGAATATTGAATGGCAGAGAAACATTTAAAGCAATGCTCAAAGTCCTTAGTCATCAGGGAAATGCAAATCAAAACTACCCTGAGATTTACCTTACACCCATCAGAATGCCTAGGATAAAAAACTCAATTGACAACACATGCTGGTGTGGATATGGAGAAAGGGGAACCCTCCTCCATTGTTGGTGTGAATATAAACTTGTACAACCACTTTGGAAATCAATCTGGCTCTTTCTCAGACAATTAGGAATAGTGCTTCCTCAAGATCCAGCTATACCACTCCTAGGCATATATCCAAATGATGCTCAAGTATATAACATGGAAATTTGCTCCACCATGTTCAAAGCAGCTTTATTCATAATAGCCAGAAGCTGGAAACAACCCAGATGTCCCTCAGTTGAGGAATGGATATAGAAATTGCACATTTACACAATGGAATACTACTTAGTAATTAAAAACAAGGAAATCATGAAATTTGCAGGCCATTGGTGGGATCTAGAAAAGATTATCCTGAGTGAGGTATCCCAGAAGCAGAAGGACACATATGGTGGATATTAGACATATAATATAGGATAATCATACTGAAATCTGTATAGCTAAGGAAGAAGGAGGACCCTGGGTAAGATAATCAATCCTCACTCAGAAAGGCCAATGGGATGGACATCAGAAGAGGGAGAAAAAAGGGAACAGGGCAGGATTCTACCACAGACAGCCTCTGAAAGACTAAGGAATATGGAGACAACTGGACAAATAAAACTTTGGAAGAAAAAGGATAGATCACCTAAAGAAAATGTCCAAAGAAAAGTAGTAAACTGGCCAAGTGGTATCACCTACCTCCATGTTGTCTCTTCTGCCTTCTACAGACATAAGTGCAAATGATCTTTATGTGCTTGTTAAAGGAGAATTCAAAATCTCAATCTCATATCAGAAAAGCCACCTGGTAAGAAACAGAGGAAAACAGAAAAATAAGGGATGATTCTATTGTCATGAATCTCATAATCTTCTGGCAAGATGTGATTTCTGTACTTACCACAAACTTCAATAATCAAGAAGAATGTGTACAGTGTTTGTGAAAGAATGAAGGGGTGAGAGAAAAAGCCAAAAACATAAGCCTAAAATATAGCCAAGTTTACGTGAAAAGACCTAAGGAAACTCTAGCATGAAAAATGTGCACTGGACCAGAGATAACTTTTCTTTTGTAATTAATACAAATTAAATAAACACAGATTTCACAACTGCTACAAGACAAACACAAAGCGACACCTAAACTGTTATATTTCTGACACTCCAGCTACTACTAACCTCCTTTACAGAGAGTCCTTTTACTCTGGAAGTCTCTTGGAAAATGGAGGTGATCATAAAGCTGGGCTATGGCTTGCAGTCCCTCATGTCCCCTTGTGGGTTCAGGCACAGCCCAGCCCTTGCCGACACTCACACACAAAAAATGTTGGAGAATAATTTAGTATCTTTTTCTTGCTGCATGAATTATGTCACAAGATGTGGAATCTGCCCTATCCACTTACCTAAAACCAGGCACACCTGACAAAATTCTGCATCTCAGAAATTCCTTTTGTACCCTCGAATTGAATTTCCCTAAATCACACCATTGTGACTAGTGGTAGTTGAAAGGTAAACAACAACAACAACAACAACAACAAAACGTAATCAAGTATTGCTGAAATGACCACCACCACCTCTTTTCTTCTAGTTTCAATGATTTGTAAAATTTGTTACACAAAACTGTATGTGGAATACAACGTTCATCATTTCTAGAAATGAGACCTTCAGTTTTCCAATTTGTCCACTGCAATACCAATGCCTGTGTGTGCACACTAGGTAGTCAAATTATAAGCACCACAACTTTCTACTGCTCAGGTCACAAAATCCTCACTTCTCTGGTCAATAAACACTCAGGAAGGGTTGAAGGCCAAGGGTCTCTGCTGAGATCACCACATGGAGACGAACAGAACCACAGCCTGAACCACAGTCTGAACCACAGTCCATCTCTTTCAAAGCAGAACAGGCTGTGAGAGCTCAGCAGCCTTCTCTTCCTGGCCTGGGGAAAATGGCCCCACACTCAGCATGACATGGCCTCTGGTCTCACTCACAGCTCTTTAGAGCTACATCAGAGGAAAATCCCAGAACAAACCCATCAACTACCTCCCACTATTGCTCCTGACTGCTATGCCTGCCCAGAGTTCCTCATTAGCTTGAACAATAAAGCTGAGTCTCAGAAAAGTAGTAGCCCCTCTACCAGTGGATCAAAGGTCAAATGATGCAGATAACAGAGGCATTCTAGCTTTGCCCTAACCCCTATGGGTACACAGAGCCCTAGTTTTGTTCTAAAAGAATGAAAATCCCAATTATTCGATTTTAAAACCTGCTAGCGCAGAAAAGGCAAAGAGAGCACCCATCTGATTTTGCTACTCACCTCACCTCTAAGAGGAAGAAGCTCCAAAAGCTCACCAGTTCAGATGACAGCTCTGGGGGCGATAGGCGAAAGGAACCCAAGGCCAAAGGCTTCTAGCTCAAAGCTCAAAAAGCCCAAAATCTACAAAGCTAAAACTCCTTCCACTTTTACACTCTGTCTTAAATACATTTCAGCTGAAAGTTCCACTTACTCCTTAATTCCTGTTAGCTGGTTTCTTGCTTTACCTCTTGACCTAGAATTAACATTAATAAATCCTGTGCACAGAGAGCTTTTGAATTAAAGGCATGTTCTAGGGATGATGGAACCATACCGTAATGACCTGTTTACAATAAATTGTAAGTTCTTGGAATTAAGGTTTGTATTAGGGCTCACCCACACCAAACAAAGCACGGGTTTTTACAGTTCACAATCTCAGGTATCACACTGGGATCAAATATCCTGCAACATCCTCATCTTCGAAATGTTTTAAAATACAATCTTCCACTTTTCCAGGGCACCTGCTCATCTTCCCAGATACAAGCCATTTATGTTGCACATTCCATTAAACACTCAGTGTCCAGTGCAATCACCTCTACCTCATAGTTGGGAAGTCCTTCATCAAAACTTCAGCCAAAGCCAAAGAGTAACAACCATTAAAGAAACAAATGGCCATGGATTTGAGAGCAAGGAGTAGTTAATGAGAGCTCAATGAAAATGAGAAATAAAACAAAAAGGATATGGCTGTACCTAGAAATGTTGGAGTAAAAAGTTTATTATAGTTAGACAAGAGAACATAGTCATACACAGGAAAATCTGGGACAGTTTAGAGTTGACATGACCCTGAGCTATGTGAGACGAGAGGAGAGAGGGAAGTGGAGAGCCAGAACAAATGTCTAGAAGGATAAATGATAAATGAAAATGACCAGGTAACTAAAACGGTTAGAATACATAAGGAAGGACAGCTGGGAGGAGGGCAGCTCCACTCCTGGGCTAGAGATCTGTGTTTGACACCCATACCTTGTAACAGGTAAGGACTGAGGGATGCTGGGAGGAACTGACAGCAAGGTCTACTTTGCTTTGGTAAGTAGGCTCCTCAACCATTCATCCCAGCATTTGAGACCTAAGAGTAGAGAGGAATGAGTAGGTTAAAACAATTTCATTATAATCTTAAAAATTATTTTTAAAAGTTGAAAATGGCCTTATGGTCCAATATTCTTCGAGGACTTCAGGTATATATTAGCGCACATCAATTGTTACTCACCTTTTCTCTCTGGTTTTGCAATTTCAAATGGGGGAAACATTCCTGTTAGGCAGTACCACACCAATTTCTCCAGATCTTCTGTATTGTTTTAACTAGTTCAACTATCAAAATTTGCTTTCCAGAAACAATCTCAGCTCTTAATACATATTCTTGATTTCATTGTGTATGAATCCCCTCAAACATCCAGTTTTCACTTTTACTGACTGTCTGAAATTGATTACCTGACTCATTACCATCTTTCCTCCTCCTCCTCCCTTTTTGTGTTGTAACCAGCTTCAAAGTAGGTCAGTGAACTCAATTCTCACACAAGTCCCATCTTCAAAAAAAAAAAAATGAACAAACAAAAAAAAAACAGGAAAACCAGGGCTGTCAGTAGACACTCATTCACTGGTCTCTTTTACTTCACAGAGACCAGTCAGGGCCCACCTGAAAAGACTTGCAAGACTGTGTTCTAGGCACTGGGCAGTAGAGGTAGCATTCAGTGTTGAAATAAAGTGTAAACTATATAACAAGTGAAAAGCTGATCTACAGGAGACATTGCTTTAAACAAAACAAATATCAAAGTACTAGAGAAAAAGGAATGAAATTCTTAATGACTGGGGATTATCAGAGAATATTAACTAATAAGAGACTAGGAAAATGATGCATCAACAAAAAATTTAATAATACCAACAACTGACTTTTCTAAGTATTTATTTATTTATTATTATGTATACAATGTTCTACACGCATGAACACCTGTACACCTATAATGAGATATGGTGAACAGGGCACCATATCTCATTATAGATGGTTGTGAGCCACCATGTGCTTGGTGAGAATTGAACTCATGACTTCTGGAAGAGCAGCCAGTGCTCTTAAGCTCTTAGTTGAAAAAAAACACATAGGCATACAGACTTTGAAAAACACAGGCCATTCTGTGGTAGAGGGAAAGCCATTAATAAGATACTGTTTAATGTTTCCCCTGTGTCCAATATTAGCTGCTGAGACTGGTAACCTGACAGACATAGTTTTATCCACTAGCCTGTGTCTCAAATTTGAACTGACAGAACTATGTCAATGAGGATTGTACATACAGGCATAGGACAGTCCCTTAATTTGAAATTCAATATTCACTGGATCAAGCTACCTGACCCAAATTGTACACCCACCAATCTGGTATGTTTTCATTCACATTCATGAATTAATAAATACACGTTGGAAAATTACAAATTAGAAACCTCATCCTGCCACATTTCTAGATAATCCTCGTGAGCAAACATGTATCCCGGGATCCTAATCTCTAACAGGCCTGGTTAGCATACTACTTCTCTGTGGAGTGTTTTACAGGCAGTCTTCCCTCATCTAAATTCTAAATGGTGTCACTCATTTCTAAGCAATAGTAAATACTTTACATCATCAGTTCTAATCTTCTATATCACAGCTTAATATTGGACTGCTCTCTGACACAGGACATACCATTTACAACCCCCACAAAATCCAAATGCATCATTAGAATTGAGAGAACCAGACCTGGCACCTCCAAAGGTAACCATGAATTAGGCCTAAAAATGGTTACCTAAAGGTCACCAAACTAGTGGCCCCTCCACAAGGTCACCACAAACTAGGTTATGGGTCACCAATTCCAGAAATAAGGTCATAAGATTCCCTACCCAAGGAACAGTCTGAGGATAACTACAAGAATGTGAAAGTATCTTATCTCAAGTTGGGATATTTGTGCTGAGCAGCCCACCAACCTTGTATTAGAACATTCCATGGCACAGAAATTAACTAACATTCCTGAGACCTATAGCTACCTCACTCAGTGTTAGTTATGTTAGCTAGCCAATCACTTTGTAAAATGTTTGCCCTCACTGAATGTCACCCAATCCTGTAACTGTTAAACTGGAACTTCCTGTTCCTTCTTCAGACTCCAATCAAAACCCTGCCATGCAACTTCTCAGGGCTTTCCTCTCTGGTCTGCTGTGTTGGTGATCATGGAGGGACTGGGGTTAAGCCCCTATAAAGCTCTCTGCTCTTGCATATGTCGTCCAGCTCCTGATGATCTTTGGGGACCCTAAGATCTGGGCATAACATTTGGGTGCTCATACAGGATTCCCAAGAGCCCCAAGCACCACTGGCACATGAAGCTGAACACCAGCCTGTTAAGTGAGCACTCTGCCCATGTCTGTTTGTCTGCATCTGCCTCTGTGTTTCCGTAGTTTCTGTTTTCAAGCCTTGAGGCAAAATCTGTAATCTATGTGGTCAGAAAGGTCAAAGCTGATGCTCTGGAGAGCTGTGAGCCACACGGGGCCTGGAAGACAGTCCATATCCCCCTTGAAGGGGCGCATCTGTAAAGAGAGTTGAAAACCCAATTTTCTGTGATCTCTGGATCTCAGAGGGCATGAATGTGCCCCTATCTGTAAAGGGTGGTAGATAACTCAGTTTTCTGTGATCTCTGGATCATTGGATAAGAACAAGGCAGCTAGCTCCTGCAGCACAGATTTGCTGATTTCCTACTTTCATTTTTTCCACTGCAGGAGTGGTGGGATCTGTTGTCTGGCTCTGTGAATTTTTCTACTGCACAAGCAGTAGGATCTGGCTGTTTTGTCTTTTTGTTTGACTGTCTTGTCTGTCACTGTCTGGTTTTTGTTATTGGGCCTGACTGAGGACATGGGACAGAATCCTTCTATCTCCCTAAATTCTATTATTTCCCATTTCAAGGAGCCTTGAGCCATGCTCCAAAGGCTAAGTGACAGTGGTAAGGAGGTGCCAAGGGATGTATGTGGTATGCAGAGCTCCAGGCTTGGCACCTCTGCCATTGGTCTCTGGTCTCTGGTCTGGCATAGCTTGGCTACTGCTCTGGGTCTCAGATCTGGTAAAGATCAACAGATACTGGAGTTGCTACTCCAGTCTCTGGTCTGGCTGAATGCTTGCCGTTCCAAACTCTGGTGTAGTTGGGTGGATCCTGATTTCAGGGCAGGCCACCAGGAATGGAACAGGATAGAGGGCCCATACAGAGACAGGCCACTGTTCTGAGTTTTGGTATTTTCTTTTTCCATTCTCTTTGCGTGCATTGTACCCAGTACATGTTTTCTTGTGTTGTTCTTTTGTGGTTTTGTTTGCTTGTGATGGTCTCAGTGGGCCACTGACCAAACAGTTGTGCTCCACGGTGACTTTGCCTTCCCCACACACCCAGAACTACAAGCTGAGGCACCTCTGGTCTCCAGTGGGAGCACACATTTCCACATGCTTGGGTCAGAAGGCTTGGTTGGAGAGGGGTATGTATGCAGAAAATCCTGTTGCGCTGGACCTCATTGTTTCCTTGCTTCCTCTCTGAGGAAAGTTGGTGACCTGAGGTTAGCTCTGACTTGGAACAATAATCGTCAAATATGCTCTTAGCCAAAACATATTGTGGTTATTACTGTTATTATTATTTGGTTAGGATCCCCTGTAGCCCAGCCTGGCCTGAAACTAAACAGCTATAAGATGACCTTGAATTCCTGATCCTTCTGCTCTGCCTCTTGACAACTTTCTTCCTTGCTCAGTGTGAATTTACAAACATTGCTCTTGAAAAGATGCAATTATGTGAAAGCATTGCCAAAGGGACCCCTGCTGTCAGAAGGGGAGGGGAGGAACATGTTCAAAAATTTCCTGGCATGAAAACAGAAAGGAAAAAAACCCTGCTTAATTAACTTCCACATTTTGTGTGTATGCCCAAGAATTCTTAAGTTCTGTTTATATGTACATTGTTACATCATATATATACTCTAAAAGCTTGCTGAATAATGGTGTTTCAATGTCTTCCTCACATTTCAACTGAATTATTTTGGGGCCCTAAATCTAAACCTAATTCTTATTAATATTTGAAGGTTTTGCTTGTTTTGAATGTATGGTTTTATTTTCTTAGTTAACAGTGTGTGCACAGTCCCTTACACCAGGGTCATCATACTTGGGTCTCTAGAAAAGTAATGATAAACAACAAACAGTACTAATAATGTTAGTGACTAAAATGAAAGTTACTGAGTTCATTGTACAACGATCTCAGATGCTCTTTTCAGACAGGACATTTTATGATGAATTTTTTTTTTAATGAGGCACAAAATGGCTCTTAAGCTTAGGGCTGGTTTACAGCATGCTCTTGAAAACAAGGTTCAAAATGCATCCTGAAGTCATAACATCAAATGATTTACAGAAATGGACACAATCAGCTTTATAGATATGGTCTTCTGGGGATAAGTATGGCAGGATGCAAAACCCTGGACATTTTCTTATAAAACCTAATGAAAACATACATTCTTCCCAGAAAATGAATATTTTCATAAAACCAACTATGTATAAAGCAGGTATTCAGTGAATGTCAGGAGAGGGACCAGGTTAAAAACTAACACCAAATAAGTAGCACTGTTGGTGTATTTGGAATTTCTATCTTGTTTGGAAGGCAGATACAAGAAGACAGTTAATCCCTGTATTTAAGGCAGAGCATCTGCATAAAGAGAAGCAATGCTTTGCATCTCCTGTTCCTTTTCTTTCTCCTCCTCTTCTTCCTCCTTCTTTACCTTGTATATGTGAAGCAAATGTTCTACCTCTGAGCTGCATTCCTAGCTTCTGTGCAAAACAAGTAGATACAGATAGTCTTTGCATATGATAAAGCCAGATGCTAAATCTCACTAAAGCTTAAAGGAAGTAACTTGTTATGGGACAAATGAAAGAGAACACAGAGAAGGCAACAGGCATAGAGGAGGATGTCTTAGTAACAGCAGTAACAGAACAAGATAAAAAGACTTCAAGAGAATTTTATTACAGTCAGCACAATGGCTGGCATTAATAAATAAAATGCTACATGCTCCCATCCTTTAGGTGGGAATTCTGTATTACTATCAGATTACGAAGACTTTGTTCAAGGCATTTACTACTTAAAAGGTTATTTGTCCTTCTACAGAGAGTTACTGTTTGTGAATTAGTTACCCAGTACTGTGCTAAGTCCTGAAAACACAGAAAATGATTCATGAAAGCACCATTCTTTCTCTAAAAGCTTACAGCCTTGTGGGGTATTCCACCATAAACAAACCTATAGACCATGCAAAGAAATGTATACATCACTATAAAATCCACTATGAAACCTAAAGAAAAGCAAGAGGGATCTAACACCCCAGAAGGGATAAAGAACATACGTATTCAAAGGTCCAGAGTTGAGAACATTTTAGTTCCATAGGGGAAATGAAAGAAAGTGAATTTGTTTGGAATATAAATGGGAAGAAAGTAATAATAATATTAACAACAACAATAATAATAGTAATTGCCAGAGCCCGCCAGTAGAGTTGAATTGTTCTTGAGTCTGGAGTGAGGACTGAAATTGATAAACCAACAGACAACACATGGGACCTTTCCGAGAGGCTCTAGTGGAAGCTAGATGCCTTGCTTTATATCAGACTCCTCTTAAGACAGAGTAAAAGCACTTTAGTATAATGAGTTAAATTCACAAGTAGGTGAAACAAGAGGTGTGATTTTGACAAGGTATCCTACATGCTGTCTCAAAGAAAAGAAGCTAGACTTGGAAATTCTTCACTAACTCCAGTGAAGGCCTTAAATAGCAGTCTTTCTGCTGAGACTTAAATATCAAAGCAGCTGGTAAAACAGCAGTTCCCAACAAGAAATAACAAAGACTAAAGAGGAAGCTGAGGAGATGGTTTAGTGATGAAAAATACTTTCTGTGGGGCTGGAGAAATGGCTCAGATTTCTCTGAGCCATTGTAAGAGGCTCTAAGAGGACTGGCTGCTTTTTGTCATGAGTTCAATTCCCAACAATCACATGGTGGCTCACAACCATCTATAATGAAAATTGTTGCCCTCTTCTGGCATGCAGGTGTATATGAAAACATAACATTATATACATAATAAATCTTAGAACAAAGCAAAACATTCTCTACTTTTTTTGCAGAGTTCCTAGCATGTCCATGGTGGTTCACAATCTTCAGTAGCTCCTGTTACAGGGAATTTGATGCCATATGGCCTCCTGGGAAATAAGACACACATGTGGTACACTTCTATACATACAAGTAAAATAATCTTATCACTCATCTACACAAAAGATAAAAATACCCTCTCAAAAAAACAGAGGTCAGCAGGTATGGTGGCACACACTGGATCTCAGTGATTTTGAGGCCACCCTGGTCAACAGAGCTAGTCCAGTCAGGCAAAGCTACATAGAGAAATCCTGTCTTGAAAAGCAAAGCAAAATGACAACCAACCAACCAACCAAACAAACAAACAAAACAAAACAAAAAAGATCATAAAACAAGTGTGGTGACACATGCCTGTAAATGGAGCATCAGGAAAATCAGGAATGAAGGACAACCTGGACTATATGAAACTCAGTCTCAAAAACAAAACAGCAGCAGCAACAACAAAACAACACAAGAATCTGAGTGCCTGAGATGCTTTGGGACATTAAAATTTTTATCTTAATTCCTGTCTCCATAGGAAGCTATTGAGGAGTGTAGTTCTTTGAATGAAAATGACCCCTACTATCTCATATGTTCGAAAATCTGGTCCCCCGTTGGTGGAACAATTTTGGAAACATTAGTAAGTGTGATCTGGTTGAAGAGTTGTGTCACTGTGGGTGGGCTTTGAAGTTTTAAAATCCCACAACATTCTCAATTAGCTCTTTGCCTCATACTTATAGATCAGGATGTAAGCTCTTAACCACTGTTTGCTCTGGTGCTCTGCCTGCCATTACTATCTGCCACCATGGTCTCTGCCATGATATTCATGGACTTATCATCTGAAACTCTAAGTACCCAAACAACTGTTTCTTCTATAAGCTGCTTTGGTCATGATATCTTAGCATAGTGATAGAAAAATAACTAAGACAAGTGATTTGAAAATAGGATAGAATTGATTTGGTGTACACTTATCTCAAGGACCTTTTTGTTCTATAAAATTAATAGTAAGATTACAAAAATTTAAACATACACACACTTTTATGCACTGCCTGGGGATGGGTCCGTGTGGTCTTGTTCTCAATTCCCAGCATAACTTAAAGGGGAAACTTACACAATGTTCTGAGCCCTTGATGTCCTGCAGATGAAGGAGGAGGATGTCCTCAAATTCCTTGCCACAGGAACCCAGTTATGTGGCACCAACCTTGACTTTCAGATGGAGCAATGCATCTACAAAAGGAAGAGTGATGGTATCTACATCATAAATCTGAAGAGGACCTATTGCTTTCGGCTCAGACTACTGTTGCCACTGAGAACCTTGCTGATGTCAGTGTCATCGCCTCCAGGAACACTGGTGAGCAAGCTGTGCTGAAGTTTGCCGCTGCCACTGTAGCCACTCCAATTGTTGCCCCCTTCACACCTGGGATCTTCACTAACCAGATGCAAGCAGCTTCAGGGAGCCATAGCTTCTAATGGTAACTGATCTCAGGGCTGAAACCAGCCCTTCCCAGAGGCTGCTTAGGTGAACCTGCCTACCATTGCTCAGTGCAAGACAAATTCTCTGCACTATGTGGACATTGCCATCCACGTAACAAGGAAGTTCACTCAGTGGTGGATGCTGGCCGAGGAAGTACTCCTCATGCATGGCACTATCTCCTGTGAGCAGTCATGGGAGGTTATGCTTGGTCTTTACTTCTACATATACCCAGAGGAGACTGAGAAAGAATAGCAGGCTGCTGCTGAGAAGGCCATGACCAAGGAGGAATTCCAGGGTGAATGGACTGTGCCAGCTCCTGAGTTCACTGTCGCTCATCCCAAGGTGGCAGACTGGTCTGAGGGTATGCAGGTGCCCTCTGTACCCATGCAGAAGTTCCCTACTGAAGACTGGAGTGTCCAGCCAGACACTAAGGACTGGTGAACAGCTCCCACAGCATAGGCCACTGATTGGGTTGGAGCCACCCCTGAGTGGTCCTGAGCTCCTCTGCAGAAACCTGTGCAAACAGAAAAGGTGGGAGGAAAATAAAGTTCCTAAAAGCTGAAAATATGCACACACACACACACACACACACACTTTAGAAACAATAGTTTTGAGTGTTGGGTGTAATGGTACACTTCTGTAATCCTGGCTCTTAGGAGGTTGGGGCAGAAGGATGGTGAACTTGGGCTATGTAGTGAGATCATCTCAACAATAATGACAAGACTAGAACAACTAGAGATTGTTTTGAGGCTGGGGTATGTAGCTCAGTGGTAAATCATGTGCTAAGCATGCACAAGGTGGTTCTAGGTTTCATTGTTATCTCCAAAATACCAAACAACCAAAGCAGAATATTGGGGCTGGAGAGATGACTTGGAGGCTAATAGAACTGGCTGTCCTTCCAGAGGACCTGAGTTCAATTCCTGGCAACCACATTGTGGTTCACAACCACCTATACAGGGATCTGATGCCCTCTTCTGGCATGCAGGTGTATATGCATGTAGAGAACTCATAGACATAAAAATCAAAATCAAAAAAAGAAAAAAAAATGGGCCGAAGAGATGGCTCAGAGGTTAAAAACACTAGCTACTTTTCTAAAGGTCCTGAGCTCAATTCCCAGCAACCACCCCCCCCCTCTCTACTCCAGCATGCACACAGAATGCACCAACAGAGTCAGCTTTGTGGAAACACACCCTGTTCAGGTACTAGGGATCTGCACTCAGAGGAGCCCACCTTTGTTCTAATGCTCTGCTAAAGCTTTTGAAATCTTTAACTTTTGAACAAGGGATCCTTCACTTTTGTTTTGCACTGGACTCTGCAAATTATGTAGCCAAGGCCTGTGTACCAAATATTCAATCTATATAAGAACAGCCTGCAAAGCCTCTCAGTAGCACTGTGACCACTGCAGTCCCAGATACTTCGAAAAAAAATGTCAAGACACAATGGCCTAAGACACAGTCTGTCAGCCATCTCTGGATTTCTCTTTCCTGCACTCCAAACATAGTTCAAACTGAAAATGTGTGCTTGGTACACTAACTTTTTTTTCTCAAAATAGGGCTTTTCTGTGTAGACCAGGCTGGCCCTGAACTCAGTGCGACCCACCTGCCTCAGCTTCTCTGAGTGTGGGCTCACAGGTGTGTGCCACTGCTCCAGGCTTACAGACTTAATTTTAAGACTGGGTCAATATCTTGCTTTTTGTCTTTAGGTTTTCTATATAAGGACTTGGAACATAGCTCAGTTGGTAAAGTGCTTGCCTTGCATCCATGAAACCTCGTGTTTTGTACACACCTGTAATCCCAATAAGGAGGTGCAGTCAGGGACATCAGAAGTTCAACATCATCTTAATGTGCTTGGAATTTTTGAGGCTAGCCTGAGATAAGTAAAACCTGATTTTCAAAAATAAGTTTTACATATAAAAAGCCATTTTTTTACACACATGGAACCAATGAAGAGGGAAAAGGGTAAGGAAGTTATTATAAACTATCAAGATGGGAAATGACAATGATGTGAGTGTGAAATGGACATGTGGGAAGTAGGAGCAACAGGACTGAAAGACAAATGTGGGCCTGAGTGAAAGGCCAGTATCGAGGGTAGCAGTCATTGAGATTTTTGCTTAGGCAACTTCGTGTTTTGAGATATGGCAGTCATCAGGGAAATTTCCACATCTCTCAGTCTCCTAAGTTATGGGTTGGGAGAAGAAATCTGAAGGAGCCCTGGTTGTGGCTGCAGGAAATATGATCAAATCCAACTCTCAGACTGCCTGCCTAAACTGTAGTGGCTAACCACAGCAAGCATTGGCAATGCCTGTACAGTGAAACCACTTACCCCACCACAGTCCACATGGGGAGTATCAGGCTGAGAAATCCCCCCACACTAGGAATCAGCTTCATCTTGTCTTGTAAGGCAAGAAAGGCTGTCTTCTCTCTTGCATAGCTTCATCACTTGAGGCTCCCAGCCCTCAGCAAAACAAATCTGGACTTGGATTGTTCTCTCCCTTGTTAGTGAAAGATGATGGTAGTTATCTTAGGGGGTGGAATGGCCTTTAGCCAGCCTCATCAATCAGGCTGTCCTGTCCAGGCTTATCAGTTTCAGCAGCCTGGCAGTTGTTAGGTGAGAAACCAAAGTATATCTTCAGTGGATGTTAATGTGTTCATGCATAGATAGAAACACACAGTACTTTTAGGCCTTTACCTTATGTCATGGGAAAACTTCATTTACAAAACAGCCATTTAAATGTCCACTAGTCTATCTAAGACCTTAATAGAATAAACATAGTCAAGAAGGTAGCGCTCAATTCTAGGTTTGGGAAACAACTTCGATAAAGAAAAAGAAAGAAATTAAAATAAACTTGCAAGTTGGGAATGTAGTTTAGTATTAGTAGGATGAACAATGATTACCTCAGGTTAATGTCAATATTTTCAAAGAGAATTTAAACAATATGCATTTAAAGAGTAAATGGGGGCTGGGGAGATGGCTTAGTGGTTAAGAGAACTTGATTCTCATCCAAAGAACTAAGTTCAGTTCCTAGCATCCATGCTGGATGCTCACAGTTGTCTCTCCCTCTAGATCTGGGGTCTCTGAAACTCTCTTTTGGTCATCACATGCACACACATACATACATACACACAAAGAGTTATACACACACAAAATATACATAGATCTTTTAAAAAAGGTAAAATGAGAACCCTATCATTACAAAGTCAACCCAAAATGGATCAAAGGCCAAAATATAAGAGCTATAAGTGTGCAAAGGTTACATAGTAGTGAACTTTCATGATGTTAAATTCAATAATTAATTTTTAAATATGACACAAAAATCATAGAAAACCAATAAAACTTTGGACTTCATCAAAGTAAAATACTTTTTTGAACCAAAGGGTAATATCAAGAAGATAACATGACAGTCTACAGAAAGAAAGTCTGCAGAGTTTTTATTTGACAGAAGTCTAGTTTTTAGAATAACAAACACAACAAAAACAAACAGGGCTGGGCTAGGGGTATGGCTCAGTAGAACAGAGCTTGCCTAGCATGGGGGAAGCCAAGGGTTAGACACCTCAGCAGGGTGTGGTAAAGGTGTAGTTAGGCAGAGGACTAGAATAGATAGTTCTTCAAGGAAGATTTAGAAATGGCAGTCATACAGAGGAAAATATGCTGAACACCATGAGTCATTAAAGAAATATAAATCAGGAGGACAGTAAGACATCTACTCAGCTAGGCCTGGTGGTTAATTCCATGCTGTTAACCTCAGTATTGGGGGTGAAAATTAGGCTGGAGGATCCAGAGTACAAGAGTAAACTAGGTCACAGGTTAGTTGGGTCTCTAGTGAGACCCTGTCTTAAGAGCAACAGCATAAGTTAATATTTCACACTTATTGGGCCAGGCAGTGGTGGCACATTCTTAATCCCAGCACTCACTCAGGAGTACAAGGCAGATAGATCTCTGAGTATGAGGCCAGCCTGGTCTACAGAGTGAGTTTTAGGACAGCCAGGGCTACACAGAGAAAACCCCCCTTTTTTTTTAAACAAGCTAAAAAAGTAAAGCAAAACAACAAAACCCCAAACAAACAAACAAAAAGTAATCTATACCTCTTAAGATATCTATAATATTTTAAAAAAACAACCAAGGAAAGAACTGTTGACAAAGATATAAAGATAGAAATAAAGTTAGAATTCTTGTTCAGTGTTGGTAGGTAAAATCATTACCATATGTAATTTACTACTGTCCATTAGTGCTACTCTTAAGGATATACCAAGAGAATTGCAAACTGGTACTCAGGCACTTTTTTGTTCTTTTAAGATTTATTCATTTTATGTATATGAGTGCTCTATCTGTATGTACACTTGCATGCCAGAAGAGGGCATCAAATCCCAGTACAGATGGTTATGAGCTACCATGTGGGTGCTGGGAATTGAACTCAGGACCTCTGAAAGAGCAACCAGTACTCTTAACCACTGAGATATCTCTTTAGCTCCACTCACATATTTTCTATACATGGTCATGGCGCTAGACAGAAACAATGCTCTATGCTCTAAATCACCAGTGGATAAGCAAGGCCTGATTTGTACATAGAGAAGAGGGTTATTCAACAGTAAGGAAGAATGCAGTACTGATGCTCTGATATAGTACAAGGCAGCACTAATGATAGAGCATGGATAAAACTAGGAAAAAAGCCAGGTGGTGGTGTGATGGCTCACACATTTAATCCCAGCACTCAGGGGGCTGAGGTAGGCAGATCTCTGTGAGTTTAAGGCCAGCCTTGTCTACAAAGAAAGTTCCAGGACATCCAAGGCTACACAGAGAAACCCTCGCTCAAAATATCAACCAACCAACCAACCCAAAAGCAAAAACCCAAAACCTAGGAAACAATATTCCAGACAAGATTAATTCAAGTTATAGGAAACAGGCAAACCCATAGAATCAGAAAGTGAGTGGTTATTGCCAGGGCCTAGAGAGAGAAATGGTAGTGTATATTTAATGGATTTTGGGTGGGTGATGAAAATGGTTTGAAACAAAAAAGACAGCTGTATTCGTTGTCCAATGGTGAGATATATTAAATGCCACTGGAGTGTATATTTACTTTTATGATATATAAATTTATTCCAAGTATAAAAAGATTGTTTATTTTATGTGTATGGATTTTGCATGTCTCTGACATGAACTGACTGCCCTGCTCTTTGATCACCTCCCCTTTAGGGAGCAGCCTTACCAGGCCACAGAGGAAGACAGTGCAGCCAGTCCTTATGAGACCTGATAGACTAGGATCAGAATGAAGGGGAGGAAAACCACCCCTATCAGTGGACTGGCAGAGGGGCATGGGTGGAGAAGGGAGAGGGTGAGTGGGATTGGGAGAGGAGGAGGGAGGGAGCTACAGGGGGGATACAAAGTGAATAAATTGTAACTAATGAAAATTAAAAAAAATAAAAAAAGAAATAAAAAATAAACTCAATCGACTAGGATAATCTCTAGACTGGACAAAGAGCCCCATGAATTTATCTGATTGCACTTTTGCAATAGAGCAACTTGGAAGTTAATACCTGTTTCGGCTACCAGAGCTTTGAAACAAAAAAGCAGTGAAATTCAGGTGAGCAGGGCTCCCTGGGAAGCGACAGGACCATTTCAGGAGGATCCCTGGGATGCCCTGTTCTTAGGTGGAACCCAACTCTCTTGGGCACTCAGAGGAAAGCCCAAGGTGAACGCTCCCAGCCCAGGAATCCCAGAAACCATAGGTGTCTCTGAAGATTGCGCAAGTCTTTTCCTCCCCCGCCAGCTCGGTGGCATGTTTCTAAAATCCCAATCTGCACAACATAAACAGAAAACGTTCAGCCAGAAAGCCTCGGTGGTGCAAATTAAAAGCTTCCAGCAGAGGGCGGGAGAATCTTTGCTGCGCGGCCAGTGGCAAGCAGGCAGCAGAGAAGAGCAAGCTTTCCAGTGACCTCACGACCCTCCATGCCCTTCTCCCCCCACTGCAAAAGGGAGAGAGAAGGCGGAAGGAAAGACCCCTGATAGAGGAAAATAAAGAATAGGGGAGGGGGGCGTTGAGGCAGAGGGCGGCCTCTAAGAGCTCCCCCTCGGAGCAGCCGCCCACTTCCTGAGCCGAGGGTCCAAGCCGCCTCGGGGGAACCCGAAGGCCAGCCCTCGCAGATGGGGCGGGGGAGGGGCTTGCGCGAGGCCCAGCGCAGGCGCAGTGCGCGCCTCCATTGTCAAGTGTGACGTAAGCGCCATTGCTATGGCAACAGCCGCCAAAGGTAAAAGGAAAATCCCTTTGGGTTGCGGCGGCGGCGGCGGCGGCGGCGGCGGCGGCGGCGGCGGCGGCGGCGGCGGCGGCGAGGGTTGGCGACTGGAACCCGCTTCCCGGGCACGATGGCGGCGGTCGTGGCTTGGCTAGTGGACTACTTCATCGTGGAAGGCTGAGACCAGGAGAAGCCAGGTAAGGGTGTGGGGCAGGCGCCGTCCCGGGCTCCGCCTCCGCCTGACCCGGGCTCCGCCTCCGTCCCCTCGGGCTCCGCCTCCGCCCCAGGCTCAGCCTCTGCACACACTAGGCTCCGCCTCTGCTCTCCCAAACTCCGCTTCCCTCATCCGCCGGGCTCCGCCTTCACCTCACAGGGCTCCGCCTCCCTCCGCGTCCGGGCCTCTCCCTGTCTCTACCCCGAGTTCGCTTTCGTTCCCGGGCTCCGCCCCCCCTCCGCTAGGCTCCGCCTCTGCTACCACGGGCTCCGTCTCCCTCCTCCGCCGGGCTCATCCCCTGCCCCCCCTGGCTCCGCCTCCGCCCCTCGGGCTCCGCCTCCGCCTACAGGCTCCTCCCCCGCTCTGCTTCTTGGCTCTGCCTCCGCCCCCAGCAGCCATCCAGTGGGCTAGGCGGTGCTGGGCCTGGCATCGCGGCTGGGAGGCTGAGAGGAGAGAGGGTTGGGTCCCAAGGTGGAGGAGCCTGTTGGCCATCGCGGAGCAGGCGATGTGTGTGAGGGACGCGCTAGACGGCAGTTGCGAGGCAAGGCAGGGCTGTGCAGCTGGGGGCTGGAGGGCTGGGCGGGTCGGGAGAGCCTGTCAGAGTTCTGCCAAGAGCTTTTGTGGAGGATGCTGGTACCTGGGACCGCGCCCTCTTGCTGCCAGGGTTGGGAGGGCGGGAGTACACTCTGAGGAGTTTCTAGGATACCCTTGCGCTCTGCATCCTGAGGAAGAGTGATGCTGGGGCCAGTCCTCCAGGAATGGAAGTGCAGAGTCCGGTGCTGCCTCCTGCCTGCCCTAGGGCGGGTAGAGTGGGGGAGCTTGGACATCCCAGTCGAATGAATGCCTTAAAAATGTACTTAAAAAGGCTACAGGATCCGTGCACATTTCTAGGAATATTGTTTCAGGACGTATGTGCCAGCATTCCAGAATGAAATGACTCTTCTTAAGTAAAGACAGCCACTGCAGGTGCTCTCTCTCATTTAGATTTCACGTGATTTAATTGTTCTCTTTATTCATCAGAGTATTCTTCATAAGGAACAGTTTGGCAGATACACTGCTTTTTATACTTTGATGGACTTGTACAACCAGGAGTTTACAGGGTTCATGCGGGCTTATTTTCCTATTTGTATTTCTTTGGGTTGCTATGTGTAGATAATCAGGATATAATAAAAAGGTTACTGTAGAGCTGGGAAAGCTCTTTTATTTCAGGTTTATTCCAGTTTTACACTTGCAAGGAATTTTAGCTACCAGCCCTGCAGCCCCTTGTCTCAGGAGGTGCTTGGTTGTGTTTGGATGATTGTTAGTCGTTAGTAGCACTAGTGTACTAATGTTCTACTCATCTCTTTTTTATTATTTATTCATCCCTAAGAAATTGTTTAAGAGCAGGGACCCTTCACATTTTTTTCTCACTATTATCTAATTGAGGTCATTTAAGAGAATCACTTGCAGGTCGGTAGGATGGCTTGCTGGGCAAGCCTGGAAACCTGAGTTTGATCCCTGAATTCCTGAAAAGGTGGAAGGAAAAAATGATTGCACAGAGTTGTCATCTGACCTTCCCATATGTTCACTGATATTCATCCTTTACCCACATCATGAACACCCCCCCCACACACATACACAATAACAAAAGAAGACTGTGGGCTGTATTTAGAGAATCTTCTTGCTGCTCCAAAATGTCATGTCATTTCACTTTTCAGTCTCTTACAGACATAGTCTTACCCAGACTGCCAGTGTGGAGAATCAGCTTTGTTTTTAATCTTGTTCAGTTTTCAGTTACATTGTTCTTCTCCTCACAACAATTTTATTTAGTTTGTTTTTTTGACACAAATTCTCTCTACAGAGACCTGGTTGTCCTGGGCTTCCCTATGTAGACCAGGCTGGCCTTGAACTTACAGAGATCTGCCTTCCTCTGCCTCCCAAGTGCTGGAGTTAAAGACCACACACAACTTCCCCACAACAATTTTGAAACAATAACAAACTTGAAGATAGTTCCAAGTATGTACAGTTAATTGTTGTTTTACTTTGCACATTTTGAAAGGAAGCTGCTGACCTTATGCCCTGTCACTCAGAATGGTCTAGTGTTGATTTTATACAAACAAGAACTTTGTCTTACATAATGACAGTTCAGTTATCAAATTTGGTAATTCACACTGACACAGTATTACATTTAATTTGGGTTGTGTTGACTATGTTATTACTCACATAATTGTCGAGGAAGTGGGTACATTTAAGTGTTGCATTGTTTCCTTATCTTTTTAGTCTCTTTCAATATGGAATAGTTCTGTCATCTTTTTCATAATCCTGTCACTTGTGATGACTGTGGGTCAGTTATATTAATTAATTTATTTATTTATTAATTTATTTATTTGTTCATTTTACATCTCACAACCCCACTCCCTCCTCTCCTCCCAGTCCTGCCCTCATCACACTCACCCATATTCCCCAGATAGCCCCCAACCAACCCACCCTGGCACATCAAGTTACATCAGTATTAAGTACCTCCTCTTTCACTGAGGCAAGACAAGGCAGCCCTGCAAGGAAAATGGGATCCAGAGGGAAGCAACAGAGATAGGAGCCCAAGTCAGAGACAGCCCCTGCTCTAGTTGTTAGGGGACCCACTTGAGGACAAACAGCCCATCAATTTCATATGTGGAGGGATCCTAGGACTAGTCCAGGCATGTACTCTTATTGGTTCTTCAGTCTCTATGAGTCCCCATGGTCCCAGGTGAGCTGGCTATGTAAGTCTTGTGGTGTACTACCCCCTCCCAGCTCCCTAAATCTTTCCTTTAACTCTTCCACAGGACTCTCCAAATTCTGCCTAATGTTTGTTTGGCTGTGGGTCTCTGCAACTGTTTCCATTATCCATTGGATGAAGCCTCTCAGATGATAGTTATGCTAGTGTCCTGTCTACAAGCATAGCAGAGTATTATTAATAGTGTCAGAAGTTGAGTCTTTTCTATGGGTTGGGTCTCAAGTTGTGCCAGTCACTGGTTGGTCATTTCCTTAATCTCTGTTCCATCTTTTATTCCTGCATATCTTGTAGATGACAAATTTGGGTCGAGGGATTTGTGAGATGGTTGGTGTCCCCCTCCCTCCTCTGGCTACAGGATGTGTCTACTTCAGTTTCAATATCCCTGCTGCTAGGAGTCTCAGCCAGGGTCAACCTCATATCTTCCCAGGCACCTCCAAAATTCCAGGTCTTCATCTTATCTCAGAGATGCCTCAACACCAATTTCCCTTCTTTCTTAGCCCTCTTCCTCCCCCATCTCCACTTTACCCACACATGATCCCCCCTCCTGTTCCTCTCTTCACCCCCCTCTCCCACCCACCTCCTCTCTCACTCCACTTCCCATGTCTGTCCCCTTCTTAGTGGGATTCAAGTATCCTCTCTTCTACCCTCCATGTTACCTAGTTTATTTAGGTCTGTGGGCTGTACCATGGTTATTTTGTGCTATATGGCTAATATCCCAGGTTAGTTATTTTTATAGACTCTCTCTAAGCTCTTTGTGTTCTCATAGATCAATACATAAACTGGGACAAGGGTATCACAAAAGTATAACACATTGTGTCCTATCAGGTGGTACATATTTTGACTTTGATTACTTGTAATCAGTGTTTTCCAGGATTTTCTACTACACAGTTAATACCTTGCACCCCCATGAATGCCTTGACACTCTGTGTCTTGGTCCTCATCAGAATGTTAATGCATTTGCCATACACTTACATCAATATGGATTCATGATTTATGTGCCTTCTGTAGTGGACTGGACTGTTACTGTTTGTTTTAGTCTGCTGCGGCTAAGTGACAAATGATTTATAAACAAAGGCTTTACTTTTCAGAGTTGTGAACTCTGGAAAGTCTAAAGTTAAATTATGAGGTCTAGTTGGGGGCATGCTTATCTAGTCCTGTTCTCACTTTAAACTCAGTGTTATAGGATCTCTTCAATAAGGTTATGAACCTATTTATAAGGGCTTCACCTCCCAGACCTGGGTACCTACCAAAGATCTCATGCAGCTCTGTTACTTTGGGTCTTAGGACTTCAACATAGGAATTTTGGGAGGACATAGATATACGTATCATTTTGATGTTTAAATTGTTTTGTCATTTGACCAATGAGAGCTTATAAATCTGGCTTCTGTGTCTTTTATTTTCTTTCCATTTTTAATCTTAATTTTTACTCATTACACTTTATTCACATTGAATCCCTCCATGCCCCCTCCCTCCTCCTCTCCCAATCCCATTCTCCCTCCTCCTTCTCCACACACGTGCCTCCCCAAGTCCACTGATAGGGGAGGTCCTCCTCTCCCTTCCCCTGATCATTGTCTATCAGGGCTCATCAGGAATAGCTTCACTGTCTTCCTCTGTGGTCTGGTAGGGTTGCTTCCCCCTCAGGGGGAGGTGATCAAAGAGCAGGCCAATCAGTTCATGTCAGAGACAGTCACAGTTCCCATTACAATGGAAATAAGAATACAATGGCCAATAAGAATACAAGAGGCTTATAGAACACCCAATGAATTAGACCAGAAAAGGAAATCCTCCCGCCTCACAATAATTAAAACTGTAAGGGTACAGAACAAAGAAAAAATACTAAAAGCTGCAAGAGAAAAAGGCCAAGTAACATATAATGGCAAACCCATTAGAATCACACCTGACTTTTCGACAGAGACTAGGGCCTGGACAGATATCATGCAGATCCTAAGAGAACACAGATGTCAGCCAAGCCTACTATACCCTGCAAAACTCTCAGTCCTCATAGATGGAGAAAACAAGATATTCAATGACAAAAACAAATTTCAACAATACCTACAAACAAATCCAGCATTACAGAAGACACTGGAAGGGAAAATACAACCCAAGAAAGCTAGCTACATTCAAGAAAACACAGGAAATAACCCTACTACAGTAAAACAAAAAACAACCAAGCACACAACCGTATGACCACAGCCAACATCAAGTTCAAAGGATCTAACAGCCACTGGTCATTACTCTCTCTCAATATCAATGGACTTAATTCTCCAATAAAAAGACACAGACTAACAGAATGGATGCGTAAACAAAACCCAGCAATCTGCTATATACAAGAAACACACCTATGTCACAAAGATAGACATTACCTGAGGGTAAAGGGATGGAAGATGGCTTTTCAAGCAAATAGACACAAGAAGCAAGCAGGAGTAGCCATTCTAATATCTGATAAAATAGTCTTTCAACCAAAATTAATCAAAAGAGATGGGGAAGGACACTTCATACTCATCAAGGGAAAATTCCAAGAAGACAACACAATCCTGAACATCTATGCCCCAAATACAAGGGCACCCACATTTGTGAAAGAAACATTGATAAAACTTAAACCACATATAGATCCCCACACACTAATAGTGGGAGACTTCAACACCCCACTCTCAACAAAGGACAGGTCAACCAAACAGAAATTAAACAAAGAAACAATATCTCTAACAGAGGTCATGAATCAAATGGACCTAACAGACATTTACAGAACCTTACACCCAAACACAAAAGAATTTACCTTCTTCTCAGCACCTCATGGAACCTTCTCCAAAATAGACCACATAGTTGGTCACAAAGCAAGCCTCAACAAATACAGTAAGATTGAAATAATCCCTTGTATCCTGTCTGATCACCATGGAATAAAGCTGGACCTCAGTAACAACAGAAATAGCAAAAAGCCTACACATACATGGAAACTGAACAACTTGCTACTAAAAGACAGCTGGGTCAGGGAAGAAATAAAGAAAGAAATTAAAATCTTCCTAGAACTCAATGAAAATGAAGACACAACATACCCAAACTTGTGGGACACAATGAAAGCAGTGCTAAGAGGAAAGTTCATAGCACTAAATGCCTTCAAGAAGAAATCTGAGACAGCGCATTCAAGCAACTTAATGGCTCACTTAAAAACCCTAGAAAAAGAAGAAGCAGATACACCAAGAAGGAGCAGACAGCTGGAAATAATCAAACTCAGGGCTGAAATCAATCAATTAGAAACAAAACAATTCAAATAATCAATGAAACCAAGAGCTGGTTCTTTGAGAAAATCAACAAGATAGACAAACCCTTAGCCAAGCTAATTAAAAGTCAGCGAGACACCATCCAAATAAACAAAATCAGAAATGAAAAGGGGGACATAACTACAGACACTGAGGAAATCCAAGCAATCATTAGGACTTACTTCAAAAGTCTATACGGAACAAAATTTGAAAATTTAAATGAAATGGACAATTTTCTTGATCGATTCCACTTACCAAAGCTAAATCAGGACCAGGTAAATCAATTAAATAGTCCTATATCCCCCAAGGAAATAGAAGCAGTCATCAAAAGTCTCCCATCCAAAAAAAGCCCAAGACCTGATGGTTTCAGTGCAGAATTCTACCAGACATTAAAAAAAGCTACCTCCAATTCTCTTCAAACTATTCCACAAAATCGAAACAGAAAGAGTACCAAACTCATTCTATGAAGCCACAGTCACCTTGGTACCTAAACCTCACAAAGACCCAACCAAAAAAGAGAACTTCAGGCCAATCTCCTTTATGAACATTGATGCAAAAATACTCAACAAAATACTCGCAAACCAAATACAAGAACACATCAAAGATATCATCCACCATGACCAAGTAGGCTTCATCCCAGGTATGCAGGGGTGGTTCATTATACGGAAATCCATCAATGTGATCCACCATATTAACAAATTGAAAGAAAAAAAAAACACATGAAAATCTCCCTAGATGCTGAAAAAGCCTTTGACAAAATCCAACATCCATTCATGTTTAAAGTACTGGAGAAATCAGGGATACAAGGCACATATCTAAACATAGTAAAGGCAATATACAGCAAACCTATAGCCAACATCAAACTGAACGGAGAGAAACTTAAAGCAATCCCACTGAAATCAGGGACAAGACAAGGCTGCCCACTCTCTCCATATCTCTTCAACATAGTTCTGGAAGTCCTTGCTAGAGCAATAAGACAGTTGAAGGAGATCAAGGGGATACAAATTGGAAAGGAAGAAGTCAAATTATCACTATTTGCAGATGATATGATAGTATACGTGAGTGACCCCAAAAACTCTACCAGGGAACTCCTACAGCTGATAAACACTTTCAGCAAAGTGTCCGGATACAAAATTAACTCAAAAAATCAGTAGCCCTCCTGTATACAAAAGACAAAAGGGCTGAGAAAGAAATTAGAGAAACAACACCCTTCACAATAGCCACAAATGACATAAGGTACCTTGGTATAACCCTAACCAAGGAAGTCAAAGACTTGTATGAAAAAAATTTCAAGTCTCTGAAGAAAGAATTAGAAGAAGATATTAGAAGATGAAACTATCTCCCATGCTCATGGCTTGGCAGGATTAAAATAGTAAAAATGGCCATTTTACCAAAAGCTATCTACAGATGCAGAAATTGTGGTACATCTATACAATGGAGTATTACTCTGCAATGAAAAATAAGGAAATCATGAAATTTGCAGGCAAATGGTGGGACCTGGAAAGGATCATCCTGAGTGGGTTGTCCCAGAAGCAAAAAGACACACAAGGTATATACTCACTCATATAGACATACAACATAGGAGAAACCCACTAAAATCTGTGCATCTAAAGAAACTAAGCAAGACAGAGGACCCCGACTAAAGCGCTCAATCCCCATCCTGAAAGGCAAAGAGGATGGACATCAGAAACAGAAGAAAACAGGAAACAAACTAGGAACCTGCCACAGAGGGTCTCTGAAAGCGTCTACCCTGCAGACTATCAAAGCAGATGCTGAGCCTGATGGGCAACTGTTGGGCAGAGTGAATGGAATTTTATGTAAGAAGTGGGAAATAGTAAGAGCTGGAGATGACAGGAACTCCACAAAGAGAGCAACAGAATAAGAAAATTTGAACACAGGGACTCATACTCCAACCAAGAACTATTCATGGAGATAACCTAGAACCCCTGCACAGATGTAGCCCATGGCAGTTCAGTGTCCAAGGGGGTTACATAGTAATAGGAAGAGGAACTGCCTCTGACATAATCTGATTGGCCTGCTCTTTGATCTGAACATTATTTACCAAGACCACAGTGACTTTGGAACTGATGAGGGTATCTCCAGGTGTTAGAAAGAGTTGGGTTCTCAGAATCTGAAGGAAACCCTCCTCAAACCCTCCTTCCTGAGGTGGGGAGCAGCCTTACCAGGCCGCAGAAAATGACAATGCAGCCACTTTTGATGAGAAATGATAGACTAAGATCAGAAAGGAGAAGAGAACCTCCCCTATCAGCGGACTTGGGGAGGGGCATGCCTGCAGAAAGCGGAGGAAGGGTGGGATCGGGAGGGGAGGAGGGAGGGGCTAATGGGGTGATACAAAATGAATAAAGTGTAATTAATAAAAAATTAAAAAAAAACAAATTATCTTCTAGATATAACTGATTATTTTTCAAAGAAAATACCCATGCTCTAGACCTCTATCTGTAAATGGAGGTCACCAGAAAGGTGGGCTATAGGGTTATAGCTCATGTGCCCCCAGTGATTGAAGATAAACACAGTTCTACTGAATCCCATAAACAAAACAATGTGAAATAGTAATTTTAAGTCTCGTTCTTGCCACATGTATTCCAGCACAAGTTATGAAATCTGTCCTATGTAACTGCATAACACTATGTACACTTGAGATATCTCTGCAGCTCAGAAACTCCTTTTAATCCTGGAATTCTGTTCTTAAGTCACATCATCGTGGCTGCTGTGAGTGGAAACATAAAAGGATGCTAATCAAATACTGCTGAAGACTGATCTACATTTCTTCCTTGATACCATTTTGAAGCCTATTTGTAAACTTGTAACATTCATCACAAAACAACTGAATTAGGAAACAATGTTTAAAGCTTCTTGAAATCGGAATTTCATTTTTTCCAAGCTGTCTTCCTACTGCACACACAGTAGACAGCTCATTGTATGTCTCAAATGAGTAATTTTTAAGACTCTGATGTGCACAGCCTTTAACTTCAGAATTTAGGAATTTTAACCAAGAGGAAAGCAAAGTCATGCATCTGGGGAACAAGAGACTAGGAAAAATGTGACTTGAGCCAACAACACTTGTCTCAGAAATATTTTTCCAAAACAATGAAGATGCAGCTATTCTAGAGTTAATATCCACCATCAGGGAGAATGTATGCCACACACAATTAAATGGTTAATTAAAAAAGTTTTCTTTAATAATAGCATGTATCTAGCTCTAGTTAATGCTATAAGACAACCTAAAACTGATTTTGTACTCCATACATGCAGTCTTCCTTAGGTCTCTTTTAGGCTCCAGTTTATATATTAAACAATTTCAATATGGACCAGAGAGTTCAAGTCTAGCCACTGAGCCAGTTGGGAGATTTACATAGCAAAGATATTCCTAGAATGATTTATGTACTCCACTCCCCTAATACAGTAGGTCATTATTCAGTGACAGGGTATAAGTGAGATGTCTCAGAGGTTTCAAATATTAGGAAAAGTAGAAGGTAGAAAATGTAGAAGCTAGGGTGGAAAGGTTTTGCACAAACTATATCTTATCCTAATTAAGCTTCTTAAGGAGCATAGCATATTGTACACTCCTTGGGGAGAAATGGAAGGAAACAGGAGACATCTATGAATTGATCAGACAATCTCATACAATGGTATAAAACCATGAAAAGTCTAATAAACAACACTGCACAAGGGGAACACAGGATCTCAAGAACATTATTTACCAAGAACACAGTGACTTTGGAACTGATGAGGGTATCTCCAGGTGTTAGAAAGAGTTGGGTTCTCAGAATCTGAAGGAAACACTCCTCAAATGCCCTGAACCTGCAGCTCACCCTATTCCTGGTTTTAGAATAGGAACAGTGCTTTATTTTAAATACCTCATAATCTTGGGCAAATCTCCCAAAGACTAGGCCACAGGTTGATCTGGTTCTGCCAAGCATATCTGAGGAGTACGAGAAGAAGTTAGGTCACTCTCCATACACGAGGCTCTTGGGGAAAGCTTTGTTTGATCAGGGCAGTGTTTTCCCTGTTCAATTGGTTTTCACCAGATGTCTTCCCCATGTGACAGAGCTATGCTTTTCTCAAGAAAACTGTAACTTTATGGCACAACAGTCTTTAATGCTGGCTGTCAGTCTGTAATGGCAATTAAGCAGCTTGTTAGATGCCTGTTCTTTGACATGGACATGGGCCAGTGCTTCATATGAATCAGGGCTGTCTCCCTGGTTATGACTGTAGACAAATTTGTTGACTATCGTCTTATGCAAACATGTATTTCCTAGCATCCTTATCTCAAGCATGCCTGGTTGGCATGCCACTTATCTATGTAGCCCTTAGCTAAATTCTACTTGGTGTGACTTCCTGTCACCTAAGTATTGGTAAATCCTTTACCTGAACAATTCTAGGTGTTTACACCACAGCTTTATAATGAAGTGCTACTCAACACATATGTTATTTACAACCTCCACAAAATTAATTCCAAAGGAATCTTATACCTGAATGTTAAATGCCAAGGTCAGTACTTGGAAAAGATACTAGAAACTAGGCCTCTCTGAGTTTGCATCCTACCAAGGACATTTCTGTGTTCAAGCCCCTCTTGCAAATACTTTGTAAACATGCAAGCCCATAGTGTGTAAGGAGGCAGCCTCCAGTGCCCCAGCCCTCTCCAAGCAACTCTTCCACTTTACTAGCAAGATTAAATTAACTTCACATTCCAAACCTTTCAGCGCCATCTCCCACTGAACCCCTTGAAACATTTTCCTAATTATCAGTTAACTGGTAAAACTTGCTGCTACCTTAACCAATGTGCTGAATTGTAAAAATATAGCACTTACAAAGCCCTGCCTTATTACAGACAGAGCACTCATGTCTTTGTTTCTGTTTCTTTATCACCTTGAGCTCCAGACCACGTGTCAAGGGATATAAATGAAGGGCCTTGGAATCCAGACCAAATGTCTTGGAAAACAGTTAAAGGCCTTGAGCCCAGTGGATCAACACAGCCTCCAACAGAAACTCCCTTGCCTAACCCACAATGTTAAAATTTGATTGGATGACCCCAGGACTGACCAAGGGGCCCTCGCCGTGTGGATTTAACTCTTTAAATATACAATGAAGCTTACTCTCCGTCACCTTTCAGATCCTGAACTGGCTGCCTCCCTGAGCTCAGAAAATAAAGCTTTCATTTTAACCTTCTGTTCCGGAAATGAGTTTTCTTTGCTCCCAACCAAAAGCTAACATAGCCAAGATATTCAGATGCTCTGCTCTGTTCAGAGCTAGGAAAAGGGTCATCTCCCATGGCTGATTCTGGCTGCTGGTTCCCACCCAGCCCCATGAAAGACCCTACACAGAATCTCTTGTCGTTCGGCCTCCTGCTCCACCAGGTTGGGGGCACTGACCACAAACTCACCAAACTTGTCTGAAATCGCCTCACAGCACACAATAGCTGCACTCATACCAGAGCACACCAACCATTCAATCCAGCTCAGCTATAGAGGGAACATGCACCATGTCGCCAAGAAGAACCGGCCTCTTCCTCAAATGGAGGGATGGAAGATTCTGATTGGCCAGTGAGTCTTGAGTGACATGAGCACCTCCCTTAGGTTTACACTGTAATGAAGGGACAAGGCTTAGTTATCTATGGCTCAGGCTTCAGTTTCAGTACCAAATCTTCTTCAGATATGCAGAGATTTGCATTTCATCATTTGTGCCTGTCCTCCCCTAGCCTACCCTCTGTCTTCCACACTTACAATGCAATTTCCCTCTTCCTGCTGGAATCAAGGTGGACATTGCACAACTGTTATTCAACCTGTAGCAGAGCGAACAGCCTGTCCCACAGGAGGAAGGGTGCCAAGAGTATTAAAAATTATAGAGAGATTTTAGAAAATGGAAGGAGATTTTATGTTCTGTGAATTCACGCTGGGGTCATGTAAACTGTAGCCACTTTTCTCCTGGAAGATCAGAGAAAACCCAGGAGAAAAAAAAAAGCAGGAAAAACATGACACATTGGAGTACTATCATCAGGTAAAAATTTCTCCTCAATGGGAAGATGTAGAAAACAGAAAGTTATACTAGTGAAGGCTCTTCCCATGAAAAGAACTGACAGAATAAATTTCTCTGTGTATGTATACAGCTAATACATATATGTATACACACACACATACAGACACAGAGATATATATTATGATTTGGTATTTTGAGACAGGGCTTCTCCTTTTAGCCTTTGCTGTCTTGGACTAGATCTGTAGACCAGGCTGACCTTAAACTCACAGAGACTGGCCTGCTTCTTTCTGCCAGAGGACTGGGATTTAAGGCCTGTGCCACCAAATCTATCTCAGATTTTCTGTTTTGTTTAGGCCTGTTATTGTCAACCAGCCTGAACTCACAAAGAACAGCCTGTGTCTGCCTTTCATGTGCCTAGATTAAAGGCTTGTGCAAGCATGACTGGCAAGACCTTAGGCTTTAAGGATTTGTTTAAGGGAGGTTTTCTTATATAACTAAATTTTTATAAGATTTTTGAGTGGGTGGATGAGGGGACCTCTAATTATTATTGTCTGTGCACAGACATTAAATCAGACATTGCTGCCATCCTCACAAAACCTTCTTATATCAGAGCTTTTAATCTTATTCTTAAGAAATTTTATTTTATTTTTTTGAAAAACATCTCACCAGGCAGTGAGTTCTGTGCTGAGCATCAATTGCACTGTGGGTCCGGTCCTCTGAGGGCAAGGAATCATATGAAAGAAGAGAGAGTTAGTATTACATGGAGAGGACAGGAGTGCCACAAGGACCAATTAATTATATATGGGAACAGGGGTCCTTTATGAGACTATATCTCCAACCAAGGACCATGTATGGATATAACCTAGAATCCCTGCTAAGTTGGAGCCTATGGTAGCTTGGTATCTAAGTGTGTACCCTGGTAAGGAGAACAGGGTTTATTTCTGACATGAACTCAATGGCTGGCTCTTTGACCTCCCTCTTCTGTGGGAGGAGCAGCCTTGCTAGGCCACAAAAGTTGACACTGCAGCCAGTCCCAATGATACCTGATAAGCTAAAGTCAGATTGAAGGGGAGGTGGACCTCCCCTATCAGTGGACTTGGAAAAGGGTAGGGAGGAGGGTGGGAATCAGAGGTAATGAGGGAGCAGGCTACAGCTGGGATACAAAGTTAATAAACTGTAACTTATATTTAAAAAATAAAAATATAAAATAAAAAACAGAGAACAGATCTCAATAAAAAATTCTCAACAGGAGAATCTCAAATAGCCGAGAAACACTGTTCAGGTTCAGCATCCTTAGCCTTTAAGGTTTGAGGTTTAATTTTACACATGTCAGAATGGTGAAGTTTATCAGGACAAGCGACAGCTCACTCATACTGAAGGTGGAGAGGTGGACCAGGTGCAGGCTGAAAGACTTCACCCCTATGTTCTAGTCTCTTTGGGGTGAGACAGTACTGTACAGGCTCCCGAAAGAGAAACCTGGACACAAACCCAGAATAAAAACCACTCCACCTAAAATCTGTACTGCTTACAAGATGTAAAGGGGTGGTGGTGGCACCAAACTTGCTTGAGTGGTGAGCTAATGTTTGGTTTAACTTGCAGCCTAAGCCATGGGATGGAACCCACTCCCTGCATGGCCAGGAATGTCACAGAGACATAAATGGCAAGCATTGCATGTGCATGTCTCAGCACCAGGTCCTCTACTGAGGTGTCATGGCTGTTAGCTCTGTATTTTTGGGGGAATCCTAACATTAGGAACAGGTGTAGCTTTGACTCTCTCACCTGCTCTTGAGAATCTTTTTCCCCTATCAGGTTCCTTTTCAATCCTCAATGTGAGGTCTGTTTGCTTTATCGTTTTGTATCTTGTTTGGTCTTGTTTGGCAGTCCTATCTTGGAGGCCTGTTCTTTTCTGAAAAGAAAACAGAGTGGAAGGAGTGGATCTGGGGAAGAAGGGAGGTATGCTGGACGTGGGAGAAGTAGAGGGAGGATAAACAGTGGTCAGAATATATTGTATGAGGGAAGAATCCTTTTCAATTAAAAAGCATTAATTAAATTTTCCTACCTAAAAAAAATGGGAAGAAGGGATGCAATCAAAGAGAAGTGAAATAGTGACGACTAGGCAAACACAATCATGACGTACAGTTATTGTTCTCTGTGCATAGAGAGAAAGCATCACTCAGGAGTTTAACAAGCTTATTCTTTAGTCCCATCTAGATCTGTGAAATCAGAAGTTTTGCTCTCACCAATGTGAAATATATATATCATGCAGGTAAAAAAAATGGTAATTTTCTGCTGTTATGTGGAATTATAGGGGTCCCTGCTCACTTAATTCCAAAAGAGTACTCTTTCTTCTCTATAATAAAAACTAAAGTTTGGAGCTGGAGAGGTGGCCCAGCAGATAAGAACACTCTCTGTTCTTTCAGAGCTCCTGAGTTCAATTCCTAGCAACCACATGGTGGCTCACAACCATTTATACTGTGGTCTGTTGCACTCTTCTGGCATGCAGGCGCATGTGCAGACAGAACATTAATTAAATAAATAAAATCTTTAAAAAGAAGCAACCAAAAAGAATGTTTGAATAATATTCACAATAACAGAAATAAATGCATAATGTTATACACTATACATTAAATATATAATACATTAAGTATATACAAACTGATGTTTTAAAATGTTAAGTGTTTAGACATGTTTTTCCAATAAAAATAAAAGTATTACCATCTAAGACAGGTTAGCTGATCAGAACAAAACTAAGAAAAGTGTCACTTGTGTAAGACTATTACATTTTTAATCAACTATAATTTATTGTCATTATTTCAATTCAAACAAAACAAGTCAGTCTGTTTCTTAACTCATTTTCACTTTGTGTAGCATGACTCATTGGCATAAAGCTCTCAGACCATCAAAATAAACCAACTATCTGCATTTTTATACTATACTATAAAAGCACATTTGCTTTTTTTCCATAACAACTTTTCCATAATAATTTTGTTCCATAACAAATTATTTCATGACTCATTGGCATAAAGCTCTCAGACCATCAAAATAAACCAACTATCTGCATTTTTATACTATACTATAAAAGCACATTTGCTTTTTTTCCATAACAACTTTTGCTCTAAAAAGTCTGATATTTGATTTTCCTTCTCCACATACCAACTAAAAAATGTTATAAAAATTCTTTGAAAGTGATTGCTTCACCTAGGTTGTGTTGTTTCTGCCTTTCATTAGGTAGACAAGATAACTGAACGTCTCCTACCCAATGGACAAATAGAAATGCAGCACGATTGAAATTAGAGAGAGAAAGAGAAGTTTGTTGATTTAACACTGTTTATGCTGTACTTATATCCTCTTTCATGACTAATACAGCACTGACTGTGAGAGTCTTTTAAAAGTGTGTAATCCTTTAACCATTGCTATTGTCTTCATTTATTTACCATACTGTCCTCCTGAGATACTCAGAGTGACCTCAACAAATGAAGAATTAGGTTATTTTGAAAGGTATGCCACCACGAACATAAATGCAATAAGCATGAGAATTCAGATACTTATTTAAAACCAATCTAAAGTACCTGAAAATTTACTGAGAAGACTGTTAGGATCCATAGCAATTCTGTCATTTTATGAGAGCTCTGTGCAATGTAGGCACACATAAACATGGAAACAATGAGAATGTGTAAAAACATGGTTTATTGTGTTGCTTTTGGTAATGAGGGTGTGTGGGTAGGGGTAATATCTGCAAAACCATCAGATTACATACATTAAATACTTGCAGTTTTACATTGACTCTAAAACTACTTGATGTTACCTAATTTTAGTTTGTATCCACAGGAAATCCCAAATTCTGCTATCAAGAGTTGATTTTGTATGCTAATACACGATCCCATATCACATTCAAATTTATAGTTCAATTCTGGACCATGTATTATTTTCACTTTTTGTTTTCTCAAATTATACTTGATGAGATAGCTTTTCTGACTGTAACAATGTTTTTTCTGTCAGTAAACTCTATACTGGTCTTCTTTTTATAGATTGAAAATTATTTCATATCACTTTCAATTTTATGTACTAACTGTAGTTTGCTAAACAAATGATTATGTAGGATAATATCATTTACCCTTTTATACTAGAGTAAACGACACTAATGAAATGATCTATTTAAAAATACAAAGATGTTGGCTATTTTTCAACATGAATTCAACAGAATCTGAAGAAAATTTCTATGAATTTCTAAGAGGAAAGATGATTCCAAAGCTATATCCCATGAAAAATGATACAGAATTCCAAATAGGATTATGAAGTAAGAGTACACACATGGGCAGCTGTGACCTCAGAATGTATCTCAGACTACAACTACCAAGAATGTGTACAACAGTTTTGACAAAATTAGGAGATGAAGAGAAAAAGTGAAAACCATAAGCTTAAAAATAGATTCCAATTTCCCTCAAAATTCCCAATGAAACTCTGCCAGGAAAAATGTGTACTTGACCAAGTTACCTTTGGTTATATATGTGTAGAAATTAAATAAACACAGACTTCAAAACTCTTACAAAAGCAACTCAAACTGACCGCTAAAGTATATTTGTGACCCACCAGCTACTATAGATTGTTCTTCCAAAAGGAGAGAAAACATGCTCTATGCTCTGGAGCTCTCTGTTAAAAAAAAAAAAAAAACAGTGATTCAAAAAGTGGGCTACGATTCTACAGCCCCTCATGCGTTCTTGTGGTTTCAGACAAATCCAGCCCCAATGAAAGCCACACACAAACCGATGTGGTGAGTGTTTTCATGTTTGCTTACTCCCACATGGATTGTGCCACAAGATATGGAATCTGCATTACACACCTACACAACACCATGCACACCTTAAAAACCTCTGCATTTCAGAAATTCACTTTGTGTCCTGAAATTAAATTTTCCTGAGTCACAACACTGTGGTTGAAAGTAGTGAAAAGATAAAAAGATTGCAAACAAAAATTGCTGGAGGATGCACATAGCCCCTTCTCTACCAGCTTTAAAACTATTTATACAATTGTCCACACAAACCTGAATGTGGAATGCAAGGTTCAGAACTTCTAGAGAGCAGACTATTAGTTTTCCAGTCTGTCTTCCCAGTACACACCAAAAGCAATGTATGTGTGTGCACACTGGACAGTGATATTTTAAGCATCATTTTAAACTGCCAGGGCTGCAGAGGAATTCTCCCAGATCCCCACACAAGGCCCCCAAGAAATCCATACTCAAGGGAGAATCAGTGACAAAGGACCACTCCCCAAGTCACCACATAGATCAACAGAACTACAGTAGACTCACAGTCTCAGCATCACCATATCAGACTCAGAGAGCTTAGCAGACCTGTTCCTCCTGGTTTTTGGGACAGTGGCCCACAGACTCACCATTGCATGGTTTGTGGTTCCCCTCACAGTTCTCTTCAGCTGCATCAGAGAAGAATCCTGAAAAGAAAATATGAGCTACCTTCCAGTGGTGCTGCTGATTGGTAGGTCTGCCCAGAGTCCCTTGTTTCCTTCAGCCACCTGGCTGGGCTTCAGGACAGTAGCAGCTCCTCTACTGGGGAATCCAATCAAAAGGCTCAGACAGCTGAGGCCTTCCCAGTTGGGCCCTTCCACCTTAGGGTCAGACAGAGCCCTACTATAAGAAATCTGTATTTTAGTACAACATTCCAGTCTCCAAGACACAAGGAGACAGTTCCTCTTCCAAGACACAGGGTCCTTTGTGTGCATATTCCAACACACAATCAATGTTCAGTGCAGCTATCCCTACCTCATAGCTGAGAAATCCCAAAGCCAAACAAGTCAAAGTCAAACAGTAACAACAATTACAGCAAAAAGTGACCATGAATTTAAAAGTAAGGAGTGGTAAATGAGAAATGAATGAAAAAAAGAAAAAAAGGTAAGGACATGGATGATTCTAGGTATGTTACAGTAGAAAGTTTATTATACATAAAAGAGACAGAATAGCAAGAGGCAGGGATGTCTGGGAGAGTTCAGAGGGGACATGACTGCGAGCCTTACAAGGAATGGGAGGAGAGGAGAGGGCAAAGCCAGACCAAGAGGCTAGGATATTAAATAATAGATGAAAAAGACCAGGTAACCAAAATGGTTGGATTACATTAGTAAGACCATCCAGGGGAAGGGGAACTCAGACCCTAGGCTAGAAGGCTGAA
This sequence comes from Meriones unguiculatus, assembly GCF_030254825.1. Taxonomy (NCBI): domain Eukaryota; kingdom Metazoa; phylum Chordata; class Mammalia; order Rodentia; family Muridae; genus Meriones; species Meriones unguiculatus. The sequence goes on from NW_026843687.1 coordinate 183,497, forward strand.
ATGCTAACCATTAACCTATGGCAGTTAGAAACAGAGTTATGCTGGGAGAACCAGCAACTGGGCCTGCTTTGAGTTGTTAAATAGGTATCTCAGCCATTTGTCCCAGCATTTGAGACTTAACAGTAAGGAAGAATGAGGAGGCTGAAATGATTTAATTATAATCTCAAAAACTGTTGTAAAAGTTGAAACAGGGTTCATGCTCCAATAGTTTTCTAGGACTAGACATGCCTAGCAGGGCACACCAAGTATTATTCACTCCTTTTATCTTGGGATGCACCATTATTTTTAGAGTAATAACATTCCTGTTAGGCTCAGCCACACCATTTTGTCCAGATCTTCTGTGTTTGTTGAATCAATGTAACTACAGAAGTTTGGTTTCTAGAAATAAGTTTAGTTCCTCTTCCAGAATCGTAATTGCCTTGGTATGTGAAATCCAAGTATTACTAGTTTGGACTTTTCCTAACCATCTAAAATTGAATAACTGACACTTCCTGTCCAAGCAGGAAAGCTCTCACCATCCTTCTTCTCCATCCCTTTTTGTGCTATGATGACACCAGCTTCATAGTTGGTCAGTGAACTCATTTCATACACAGGTCCCTCTTTATTTGTAATTGCCCACCCTATAAAGGCCAGGGATGTTTGAGGAACCTCATTCACTGGTCTCTTTTCCATTTCACTGACCAGGTTAAGGTCCAGCCTGAAATGAGTTGTAAGGCACTGGGCCACAGACGCAGGATTACGTGTTCAAAGTAACTCTTAACTACACAGCGTGAAGAAAGGATGCATTTTGGGAGACAGTGCTCTAAACAGAAACTAATGAGAAATCCCTTTTTAAATGGGAATGAAATTCTTTAAAAAATCATGTAATATTATTTTTTGTGCAGTACTGTGAAGGTATCAGATCCCTTGGAATTAGCATTACATACAGTTGTGAGCTGCTATGTGGGTGCTGAGAACTGAATCTGGGTCCTTTAGAAAAAGAGACAGTGCTCTTAACCACTGAGACATGTCTCCCGTCCCAGGAATGAAATTCTTAATAACTGGGAAATGTTGGAAAAGAGAAACAAATAAGAGATTAGAGCAGTGATACATAAAGAAAATAAAACTTAGTAAGTAATACCAACAACTGACTTTTTTAGAAAGATAAATATAATTGAAAAATGCATAGGTATACTGACTTTTAATAAAAGCAGGCCCTTTTCTGGTAGAGCTATTGGCATTAATTGGATACAGTTTGGACTTGATTCTACCTGCAGTGTTAGCTGCTGAGATTACTGCCACTAGCACTAGTCTCAAATTTCTGAGCAGACATAGCCCTGTCCAAGAAGACTGCACATAAATGCATAGGATAGACCTTACTTGGAAAGTCAATATTCACTGGCTCCATCTAAGGTACCTAAATTGAACACCCACCAATCTGGTCTATTTTCACTCACATGCAAAAGTTAATATGTGCTAGAAATTGAAAAATCTCACTAACCCTGTGGGGATCATGTCCTTCTTCATAGGGTGACCGCTGCAGCTGACTGCCTTAAATTTTAGTCCTTGATCTAGCTATTGCCTATCCTGTTTCACCCAGCAATTGTACATAAAAAAATGTTCTTCCTGTTCTGAACAGAAGGCAGAAACCATGTTCCACATGGAAATACTTTCACTGTAACTACAATGGACAGTATATCACTAATTCAAATTATAAAGTTCTTTTTTGGTACAGCCCTTTAACTAAAGAATTTAGAAAGTTTAATCAAGAGGAAATCAAGGTCATTGCCCTAGGAAGAAACAGACTGGGATGAAGGTGACCTCAGTCTGAATAGCTTGTCTTGGAAACATTTATCTACCAGGCTGAAGATGCAGCTGGTCTAGAATTAATATCTCCTCCCAAGGAGAAATCACTGCAAACACAATTAAAAGATTAAGACAGCATGCAATTAATGACAGCATACATTCAGCTCTGGCCAATGCTCAAAAGGAGCCAGCTGTGGACAAAATTTTGCATTACACATATCTTGTAACCTTTAAGTCACTTTTAGGTTCAGTCCCCAGGTTATGTTTATAACAATTTAAATGGGGACTGGAGACTTGTAAGTCTAGCCACTTAGAAAGATTTACACAGCAAAAATATTGCCAGAAGTAGACTAGTGCCCTCAAACAGCAGGCCATTCTTCAGTGACAGGGTCCTGAAGTGAGTGTGCCAGAAGAGAAAAAGGCAACATTGGAAAAAATAAAAGCTGGGGTGGGGATGTCTTATACAAGCTATGTGTTAAGCTGAGTAAGCATTTTTATCCTTTAGTTCATTTATTTAATCACTTAACAGCCATATGGAAAAATCCACCCTCCTTTCCTCCCTGTCTCATCCCCACACCCCACTCCTCCCTACCTCTATCCTCATAGGAGCAGATCTCCTTTCCCACTTAAGTACCAACATACCCTGATGCATCAAGTCTAAATGGAACCAATTTTACCCTTTCCCACTGAAGCTAGGCAAGGCAGTCCAGGTGGAGGAAAGTGATCCAAACCCAGGTACAGAGTCAGAAACAGCCAGGACTCCCATTGTTAGGAGAGCTACATGATGACCAAGATACACATCTGCTACATATATGGAGGGGTTCTATGTCCAGCCCATGAATACTATTTAGTTGGTGGTTCAGCCTCTGAGAGGTCCATGGCCATGTTAGCTTCTCAAGAATAACATCTGGTATACTACTTTCAAGGGTTTTGTAGGAGACGATTAATATTTACTATTGGTTTATCTACCGGTAATGCTTGCATTTAATCTTAAACAGCTGTATAACCAAATCACCACACAGAGACTTAGCTTTTAGTTAACCTAGAACACAATGCTGGGCAATATTTACTCCCTCCTAAACCTCCAAGCCCTCAGTTTCCTAATATTTAGATTTCCCACATTAAACTTGCTTTTTGTGAAATCTTAGGTCTGGTTCATGTTCCATGTCCTCCAAGATCTCTCCTCCAGCTATGCTCTCCTCACTCTCCTCTCACCCCTTCTCCTCCCACTCATTCCTGCTTTCTGGCTCCTCCCCTCTTTCCTGTCCTCTGCCTCCTCCCTGCTCAACACTGTGTCTAGTTGCTTTATATTGTCCTGTTTACACAAGAGTTGAGACAGGATGCCTAAAATGAGTATCACAATGCAATATCCGGATTGAAACCAGAGAGTTGGGGGTGGGGTGCAGAAGAAATCAGTATTTGAATGAACAAGGGTAAGGTGTATACATTAAAAAATATATCAACACAGGGGAAATGGAAGGAAATGGTTAACTTCTATAATGTCAGCAGAAAATATCATATGTAGGAACAAACTCATGAGGAGTCTAATGAAACAAAGCTGCATTAAGAGGAACACAGGGTCTCTCAAGAACATTATTAACTAAGCCTACAGTGGCCTTGGAAGTGACAACCACAGCCCCAAGTGGTGGAAAGAGCTAGTATCTTATGATCTGAAGCAATGCCCCCCCAAAGGCCTGGGACTCAGACCATTACAGGCTCTCCCAAACATGTTCCTCGCTTTTGAGAAGGAACTCCATTTTATTCTAAATACATGGATAACTTAGTGAAAGCTCCCAAGGCCTAGGCCCCTGTCTGTTACTGGCTATGCCAAGAATGTTAATGGGTTTGAGAAAGAACTATGCCATTCCTCTTACATGAAGGCCTCATGGAATGCCTTCATTGATCATGTCAGCCATGAACACAAAGACATTTTTTGTTTGTTTGTTTGTTTGTTTGTTTGTTCTGTTGTTGTTGTTTTCCTTTTCAAAGTGTTGTCAACCAGTATAGACTTGCCCCTGTGGAAAAAACTATTCTTTTCCCAAAAACAAATCTGGACCTTTAGGTAAATGAATTTTAATTCAGAACATGACTGTTCTAGCAAGAGATCAAATCCAAAGACTTTCTAGGTCTATACAGTCTGGTTGGAATACAAACACAACTTTAATCACAGCAGAGAGAGATAAGCTGATCCTTGTGGACTAGGCAAGCCAGGTATAGCGCAAGCTTCAGGAAAGAAAAGCTTAGGTCTGGGTGTGATGGTATAAACCTTTAATCCTAACCCTCAGGAAACTGAGGCATGCAGATGTTTGAGTTCTAGCCATTTCTGCTCAGGCTGTTCAGCTGAGTGAGTCAGTGAGTTGAGAGGCAATGCAGTCAAGTTGAGTTTGCAGAATTCAGAAAAAAAGTTTTACTGGGAGACTTTTACAGACACAAGTTGAAGAGAGAAACTAGGCACAGGTGTAGACAGACAGAGCCAGAGAATGAGAACCATCTAGAGGATTATAACATATTGCCAAAGTTAGTATGAGGTCAAACAGAGCAATTCAGTCAGAAACTAAGAGAAGCCAGACTGGAGGGGAGTCTGAGCCAGAACAGCTGAGTTGAACAGCCTAGCAAGAGTTCTAAAAGAAATAGAAAGGGTGAGTTTATTCAGCACCAAGTCTCAGAGGATGAAAACATTCTAAGCCTAGATTTGATTGTATGGAGGCTAGAAGCTTGCAGGACCAGGCCTAGGTTCGCAGATGAAGGCACTAAGTTCCTGGAGGAAAACTACATCAGGGGAATAAATGTTACTTTAACACCTTTATGTCATCACAGGCTATAATGTTGGTAGTGACCCTGAGACCGCCTTGAGCCACTCCGTAGAGGCCTGTTCTTTGATATGAGGATCGGCCCGGTAGCTGGTTGTAAATCACATTTATCTCTCTTTTTTGCTAGGGTTAGAGCCAAATTTCTGGACAAGCCCGGTCAGCATGTGTATGCTAGCATGCTAATCTCTAACAGGCCTGGTTAGCATACCTGTGGGGTGACTGAGAGGCAGTCCTCTCCCCTGGCTAAATTCTATTTAGTGTCGCCTATACTTCCCAATCCTTTACATCATCAATTCTACTCTTCCTCATCACAGCTTAATATTGGAGTGCTACCCAACACACGAGATGCCATTTCCAACCCCCACAAAACTACCTCTGAATGGATCTCACACCCAAAGGTTAAATGCTAAGAGCAGAACTTGTAGAAGACACTAGAGAAACTGGAACACTGAAGTACTTGACAAACTCAAGTATTCCGAGTTTGGTGTCCAGCCACGAGGATGATTCTGCACAAGAACCCCTGCTGCAAACGCTCTGCGCGGATGCGATCCCCTCAGTGAAGTGACTCAGATGCCACCACTGGTTCCAGCGAGAGCTCAGGACCACAAGGTTCCTCCCCAGGGGCCGCCGCTGACTAGCCAGTCCTGGAAGAGACCCCGCACACCAGCTCCCGCCGCTCAGCCGCCTTCTTCTCCCTGCACTCACCATGCTGCAACTTCGTAGCTTGCCTCAGTTCCCTTACAGCACCCAAGCAGCGGCGGCAGCGATCAGAGCTCTTCACCTGGAACCCTGAGAACCTGCTCAGCAGCAGGAGCTGAACCCATACAAAGGCACACGGAAGAACACGCCCCCTCTCTTGACTGGCAGGTCTGGTCAGAGGCTCTGATTGGCCAGAGATTTTTGTGTGACAGGAGGGCTCCCTTAGGGTTAGGGTGTCTCCCTTAGGGTTAGAGTGTGTGGAAGGGACTCAGCCCGTTATTCCCTGACCCTGGCTTCCAGGCCAGGACCGTGCCTTCTTCAGGTCTAAGGAGATTTACATTTCAGCAGCACTAACGCCTGTCCTCCCAGCCTCGGGACCACCCAGCCCTCCCACACTTGCCGCTCAGCCACTTGCTGCTCTCCTCTGTGGGAGGGGACCCTAGGCTCCCAAATTCAAGATCTCAGGGCATGCCGGAGGCCCCACAGCACTCAGTAAGCAGTTCTCTTTCTTCCTCCTGGTGGATCAGGCTTCCTTAGCTCATTCCTCAACTGCAGTGGAGTTACCCATCTGTTCCACAAATGGAAGGTGCCCTTGAATATTAACAAGTAAAGAGCATTTTTTTAATTATTTATACATTTTATAATTAAAGAACAAAATACAAATTAAGGTGAATTCTTTATTAAATTACCATAGTGTTTAAATGCTTTAGCAGTAATATACATATATAATATATAATATAATATAATATAATATAATATAATATAATATAATATAATATAATATAATATAATATAATATATAAAAGGTAGGAATCACATACACCAAGAAGCCCCTTCTTGTGAGATGATTAATATGATTAATATGTCTAGAGAACATACTTAGTAGAATCAAACAATGCTGACAAAAATGATTGCAGGATTCTTAAGTTATGCTACATCATATTCATCTTTGGTGAAATGTCGAGTTTACAGTGATTTACAAGTACTACAGAGGAGTTTATTAGGATTTATAAATGACTCCCACAGGAGTCATATAGTCTTCTCAGAGAACAATATGGATTGTGTTTTGTAATAAATGCAAAATGCCCTCTTCGCAAAAAGTGTAAAAGCTGCTAACAAAATTTGGGTTGAGACTGAGTTCCTTATACATTTCATTTCTGAATATAAATGATTTTTAACATTTTATTTTTTAGAATATTCCAAGTTTATTCACTCTCTATCCCATCTATAGGCCCCTCCTTCAATCTCTCCCGATCTCACCCTTGCTCCCTCATTTCCATCCATGCCCCACTCCATCTTTTCTGAGACTTATTCTCCAACCAAGGACCATGCATGGAGATAACCTAGAACTCCTGCTCAGATGTAGCCCATGGCAGCTCAGTATCCATGTGGGAACTCTAGTAAGGGGAACAGGGACTGTTTCTGACATGAAATCAGTAGTTGGCTCTTTAATCACCTCCTCCTACGGGGGGGGGGAGCAGCCTGACCAGGCCACAGAGGAATACAATGCAGCCAGTCCTGATGAGACCTGATAGGCTAGGGTCAGATGAAAGGGGAGGAGGACCTCCCCTATCAGAGAAATTTCAAGAAACAATATTTTTGTTTTGTGGCTTCATGCTGGGCTCAGATAACTGCACCTAAGTTTCACCTGGTACCTGTGAAAAACCGTGTGCCCGCAAGGACCAATGAGAGAGGTTGTGTGTGTGTGTGTGTGTGTGTGTGCATGTGCAGGTCTTGGGGAGGTTTTCCCTGCAGATAAAAATTATGCACAAAAAAAGCCGGACACTTTTCTTTATTTGGTGAGGGTGCTTTGATGGGGAATCATGAGAAACCAGAACTTAAGGGCTGAAGAGCTGAATGGCCTTATCTGATTTAAAAACTCATGGGTGGGTGCTGGAGAGATGGCTCAGTGGTGAAGAGCATTGGCTGCCCTTCCAGATTGTCTGGAGTTCAATTCCCAGCAGCCCACATGATGACCCACAACTGTCTACAATGGGATCTGGTGCTCTCTTGTTTCATACAGGCATATATTCAGACAGAGTGCTCATGTATAAATAAATAAATATTAAAAAAAAACAAATCATGGGTTTCTCTTTAAGGTTTAAAGCTTAAAACATATGCTCTGTTTGGTGCAGATCCAAAGAATTTGAAGGGAGCCAGTATGCTGGTGAACCACTTAAAAGACAGGCCTATCCACAGCCAGGTCAGGGTCACCTTGGCTCCCAAAGTACAAACCTTCCAGAAGTTCTTACCAGGGGCTGTTCTGAAAACACAGTCCTCACTTAAACTGAACAAGATTATATTGAACTTTGGAGGGGAAGTCGAGGCCTGTAATCTGAAAAAAAGTTCTCACCTCAATGTCTCCAAAAGGAAACAGTGCAAATTCTGGCTGTGGAGGAGGCCCTTAATGAGACGGTTTCCGTTGGAAATGGACATGTTTGAGGAAGGTGCAGGAACTGACTATATGGGAAGGATATGGGCCCTGCATACCAGTTTGATTTTTGCAGGAAGGATATTAAGTCACTAGGTGAACTCTTGGTTGTGCAAGGACTCGCTTGAATGGAAACAAAAATGTTTCCTAGTGGCCTATTTAACAATGCATTCAGCCAGTAAAAATACACAAGAGCAAGTTTGGCAGCACATAGACATATCTGAGATGTCTCCCCAGTCCTTAAAAGACACATTGATTTAAGTCCTTGTGGGATAATGGTGGTTTTGGTTGAGTTGCCCCTGGAAGTTGGTCCTACTTCTATATGTGTCCAGTGTCTCTGTCTATTTTGGCTTTTGCATAACTAGAACCTGGGTGGCGGCCTCCTCCTTTTATTCAGGGTAACAAGCCTGATTGGAGTCAAATGGGTTCCCGACAGTTGGAGGCCACAGTGAGGAGACAGAATGGAAGTGCTGGGAATGTTGTGTGAATTTGTTTCCATCTTAATCCCGAGTGTGGGATTTCAGTTTGCACATAGTTCATCCACACCTATTAATGGTCTCCCAGGACATGGCTTTTTGACAGCTGATAACAGGCCTGCCTCGTGCACTGAGAGGGCCTCTGAGCACATCCTGGAGTAGAGAGAAGGTGGCTGTATCTGCAGTTGTTGGGGACTGATATGGAGACTCTCAAAGGACCCTTGATCAACAACAGCCCAGAGAAGTAAAGCGGTCTGTTTTACCTATTCCCCACAATGGGGAGGCTGAGGCTTAAACACCCCCAAATAAAGAAGAATTGTAAAAAAACAAAAACAAAACATAACAAGCACTTATAAGAAAATAGGAAAGAATTGCTACCCTCCCATGATTCAGAAGTCATGATGTGTTAATATTATAAAGCATTCAGTGAGAAGAAGCATAGTGATTTTTTCTTAATTGGGTTTACAAAATTTATTTTTAATATATTATATATTAATATAGATATGTGATATATTATATACTGTATAACATATATTTATATGTAATTGTATATATATTATATATTTTTATATATTTATGGATTGTTATTTTATATAAATATATTAATATAGTTATAGAGATATATTTATATATATTATGTATACCATATATATTTATATATAATTATATATTATATATTTATTGATTGGTTTTTATATACATATATTTAATATATTTATGGATTGTTTGTTCACACAGTACCCTAGTAGTGCAGGACACCAGACTTATGTTACTAAAAAACAAACCTTTAATCGTCAGATGAGAGTGCATATAGAGTTGACACAGCCTTACACTCGTGTATGCACATCTTGAAAAGTTGGCAAAATCACAAGGCTCTGCTTTATACATTCCAAAGAACCACTGGATAATGTAATTCATGGTTATGGTTTCTCGTTGCTGGTGGGAAGACTACAGAGAGGAGTAGGTTGTTGGTCCATGACCTCATTCTAGTGAGCTCATCATCGAAGGGCAGGGACATGATTCATTGGGGTGTGGGTGGCAGGGAGAGAAAACAAGGGAAGAGAAATAATGGAACCCTTTGATGCCGCATCAGATCAGAATTGAAACCCAAGCCAGGGATGAATCCAAGGCTGCTTGTCTCATGGCCGAATCGTTTCTCTTGCCTCTGATGCAACTGCTCTGTAGTGAATCCTATCTAAAAAGAGGTTCAGTTGCTGCCCTTTCCAGCCTGTCCTTATATGATTCAACTGTGAAATTGTTGCAGAAGAAATAGAAGAGAAATAGTACTCACTAGGACCTCAGCAGTTATTTTCCTCAGTAGGAGGCACTGGGGAACAGAGAGAAAAGTGAGTGTGGATGTGAAGGTTGAGTTAAGGCCATGACAAGATAGAAGCTGGGTTTATTTCCTAAATTTTATATAGTAAAATACATACAATTTCAACTTCCCATAGCAGCTGTTTGTGTTTGTCTGTTTTGATTTGTTTTGGATGGTTGGATTTTGTTTGTTTGCTTGTTTTTGTTTTTCTAGGCTGTGCAGGACTCTGTAGACCAGGCTGGCCTTGAACTCACAGGCCAGGCTTCAGTCAGATCTTACTGAAGAAAGGAAAAAGAGGCTCTATGTCAACAGTCTTTCACTACAGTGGCAGTTTCCTGAACTTGGCTTATGGGAAAGAAATATGATTTCCAGTGTCATATTGTAATGTTCTCTGTGTTCCTTTGTGTCAGTCATTCTTCAAATACAAGAATAGGAAACTGAAGGACTTAAACAGAACTCGAGAAAGACCCATGAAGGAGCCACAGCATCTCAGCCCATGTGGAGGTCAGGCAGTGGCTTCAAATTTTTTCTCAAGAAATTGGCATAGTGAATTCAGGTGGCACTAACCGCTCTGGTGACTGCAGGGAATTCAAAACTCCTCCAGAACTCCTCTCGTCCAAGGGTTTGGATGAATTCCTCTGTGAAGGTTCCTATGTGTGTCTGAGCTTGGAGAGCATCCCTGAAGAGGAGGAGAGGGTCTTCCTCCCATCACCCTTAAATGTCTCTCATCATCTACCTGTGCAGGCCTGACTCAGGTGCATTTACCATTTATAAAACCATGAGGGTGTGCAATTGCGGCCTGTGGTCTCCTTAAATGTCATAATCACTATGACACTATTCTATCCTATTCTATTCTGATTACTGTAATCCTAGAGAAACTTCTTTTTCTCAGGGGTCCCGATCTGATCGTGAAATTGTTGTAATATGTAGCCAATATGGAGGAGGGGATGGGGTGGAGTGGGTAAGGTGTGTCTATGCAGGCTCAGAGTAAGATTTCTTTCCCTGATAAGAAACTGAGAATTCAGATAATCTCACAGATGGCTGGGGAAAGCAGTGGAAGTTGATTGCTTTGTTTTTAATGGCTGAGTATATGCTTTTGTGTAAATGTGCCACGGTTTCTTTATCCATTCTTCAGTTGTGGGACATCTAAGTGGTTTCCAGATTCTGACTATTACAAATAAAACTGCTATGAATGTTGTTGATTAGGTGTCCTTCTTATAGAGCTTCTTTGGGGGATATATCCATTAGTGGTATAGCTAGCTCTTTCCAAATTTCTGAGAAATCGCTAGATTGATTTCCAAAGTGCTTGTAAAAGTTTCCACTCACACTAGCAAGGAAGGCTTGTTCCCCTTTGTCCTCATCCTCACCAGGATCTGCTACAACTTGAGATTTTTGATCTTAGCCTTTCAGACTGGGTATGAGATAGAATCTCAGAGTAATTTTGATTTGCATTTCTCTGATGATGATGGAAGGTGAGCATTTCTTTAAGTGCTTCTAAGCCATTCAAGATTTCACTGTTGAAAATTCTTTGTTTAGTTCTGTAAAATTATTTAATTGGGTCATTTTTCATTGTAGTTTGATTTCTTGAGTCCATTGTATAGTTTCGATATTTGTTGAAAATAGGATTGATGTGTTCTTTTCCTAATGTGTAGATTGACATTTAGTTCCATTGATAGTGTTTACTCCTTATAGATCTGTTGGTGTTCTTTTCAGAAAGTTGTCTCCTGTGCCAATGAGTTCAAGGCTCTTTCCAGGTTTCTCTTCTAACAGATTTAGTATTTCTGCAGTTATATTGAGGTCTCTGATCCACTTGGATTTGAGATTTTTTTTCAGGGAGAAAAATATATATCTATTTGCATTTTTCTACATGCAGAGATAGTTAGACCATCATGGTTTGTTGAAGAGGCTGTGTTTTTTCCATTGTACGGTTCTGGTTTCCTTGTCAAAAATCAATTGACCAAAGGTATGTGGGTTTATTTCTGCATCTTTGATTCAATTCCATTGATCAACCAACCAGTCTATCTCTATGCCAGCACCATGCAGTATTATTACTATTGCTGTATGTTGTAGCTTGAAGTCAGGGATGTAGATAACTCCAGAAGTTCTTTTGTTGTCTAGGACTGTTTAAGCTGTTCTGGGTTTTTTTATTCTTCCATATAAAGTTTAGAATTGTTCTTTCAAGATCTGAAAAGAACTGCATTTTTATTTTGATGTGATTGCATTGAATCTGTAGATTGCCTTTGGTTAGATGGCCATTTTCACTATGTTAATCCTATGGATCCAGGAAATTGGGAGATCCTTCCATTTTCTGACATCTTCATTTTCTTTCTTCAGACCATTGAAGTTCTTTTCATGCAGGTCTTTCACTTATTTGGTTAGAGTCACACCAAGATACATTATAACATTTGTGGATATTATGAATGGTGAAGTTTTCTTAATTTCTTTCTCAACACATATGTCCCTTATGTACAGGAGGGCTATGGATTTTTTTAAAACATTAATCTTGTATCCAGCTACTTTGCTGAAGCTGTTTATCAGCTATAGGAGTTCTCTTGTGGAATGTTTGGGGTCGCTTACATACACTGACACCTGGTCCGAAAATAGCAATATTTTGACTTCTTCCTTGCTGATTTGTATGCCCTTGATCTCCCTTCATTGTCTTATTGCTCTAGCTAGAACTTAAAGTACTATATTGAAGAGGTACAGAAAGAGTGGACATTCTTCTTCTGTCCCTGATTTTAATGAAATTGCTTTGAATTTTTCCACATTTATTCTGATGCTTGCAATTAGCTTGCAGTATATAGTCTTTATTATGTTTAAATGTAGATATTGTATCCTTAATCTCTCTAAGACTTTCATCATGATGGGATGTTGGATTTTATCAAGCACATTTTCTCCATCTAATGAGATGACAGTGATTTTTTCTTTAAATTTTTTAATGTGGTGGATTACATTGAAGACATTTTGTATGTTGAACCATCCCTGCATCCCTGGGATAATGTATATGATGTGTCCTTGGATTCAGTTTGTATTTTATTGAGTTTTTTTACATGGAAGTTCATGCATGAAATTGGTCTGGAATTATCTTTCTTTGTTGGGTTTTTATGTAGTTTAGGTTTCAGCATGACTGTGGCCTCATAGAATGAATCTGGCAATGTTCCTTCTGTTTCTATTTTGTAGAACAATATGAAGAGTATCTGTATTAGTTCTTTTTTGAATGTCTGACAGAATTCTGCACTAAAACCATCTGGGTCTGGGCTTTTTTTTTTGATGGGAGGTTTTTGATGATTCCTTCTATTTTCTTAGTGGTTATTGGACTGTTTAAACTTTTTCCTGATCTTGATTTATCTTCGGTAGGTGAAATCTATCCAGAAAAATCCTTTGTTTACTTTAGATTTTTTAATTTTGTAAAATACAGGCTTTTGAGTTAAGTCCTAATGATTTTTTTTATTTCCTCATTGTCTGTAGTTATGTTCCCCTTTTTGTTTCTGATGTTTACCTGGATACTCTCCCTCTGTCTTTTAGTTAGTTTGGCTAAGGGTTTGTTTATCTTGTTGATATTTTCAAAGAATCAGCTTTTGGTTTTATTGATTCTTTGTATCAGTCTCTTTGCTTCCAATGTATTGATTCCAGCCTCAAGACTGAATATTTCCTGTCAACTGCTACATGTTGGTGTGTTTGCTTCCTTCTCTTAGAGAGCTTTCAAGTGTGCTGCTAAATTACTAATTTGGGATCTCTCCAATTTCTTTATGAAGGCACTTCATTTATCAAAAGGCTGTGAGCTTTTCTCTTAGGACTACTTTCATTGTGTCTCATAAGCTTGGGTATGTTTTGCCTTCATTTTTATTGAAAACTAAAATGTCTTTTATTTCTTCCTTTGTTTCTTCCATGATCATGTGGTGTTTCTCTTGTTGAAGTCTAGATTTAATCCATGGATGTCTAATAAGATTCATGGAGTTATTTCAGTCTTCTTATATCTTCTGAGGCTTGCTTTGTAACTGATTTTATGGTCAAATTTCGAGGTTTCCCGAGCCACTGAGAAATGTTCTGTATATATCTGTTAGGCCCATTTGATTCAAGATGTCTGTAAGTTTATTTATTTCCCCACTTACTTTCTGTCTTGATCTGTCCTTTGGAGAAAGTCTGTGCTGAAGTCTCTGACTATTAATGTGTGAGATCCAATGTGTGATTTAAGCTTTAGTAATATTTCTTTTATGAATGACACTACCCTTACATTTGCATCATAGATGTTCATTATTGAATGGTTGTAGTGGTGGATTTTTCTTTTAGTGAGTATAAAGTGTTCTTCCCCATCTCTTTTGATTAATTTTGATTGAAAACTTATTTTGAGACATGAAAATGGCTACTTCATCTTGTGTTTTTTTGGGTCAATTTGCTTTCAAAACCTTTTCCAGCCCTATACTCTGAGGTAAGGGCTATCTTTATGCATCATTATTTTTTAGTGTAATCACCCACACCTCAGAACACTCTCTTGATAGTATCCCTAATGACCTATCTATCAAGGCACACGCTCAGAAGAATTCTCTACAAGACAATAAAGAGCCAACATCCTTTCCTAAGATCCAGAGAGAAAAACAGAAGTGAAGAAATTAAACATCATAAACCTAAAATAGACAAGTGAAGATAGCAACAACTAGAATCACAATTATCCCAAACCCAGATAACTAGACACCAGAGTGAAATCAAAATCATTAACACCCAAGACAGCAAATCACCACAACCCTACTAGAGGAGACCCTGAGGAATTCAATATAGCCACAGAACAAGACAATGATTTCAAAACAAAGATAAATCAAGGATATAGCACAGGATATATATAAAACCTCAATGATGTCTGTGAAAACAAAAAGTGAAATAAAACACTGAAGATAGTTGAAGACATTTTATTACAAAAGGAATCGATAAAATGAAAAACTGAGATATATCTAGAAATAAAAAATGGCTGAAGAAGTCTAACAAAAACTCAAGTGATAAGCCTCACCAACACAGTCCAAAACATGAAAAAGACATTCTCATGACTAGAGAAAAATGCTATTCCTTAATTTCTCATCCATCGTATTCTCTGATTCTTGATTTTACTGAGCTCTTTAATCTATTTTGGTGAGTTTTGTTCAGAGTGATACATAAGGATCCTTTGAATTATTTTATGTGCACACTTCTAGTTTGACCACAACAATGTGATGAAGATGCTGTCTTTTTTTCCAGTGTTTATTTCAAGATATCTTATTTTAAAAATATTAACTGTCCATAGGTATTTGGATTTCTGCATGGGTTTTTCATCTCATCATCAAGCAAAGTGTTTGTTACTCTGCCAGTACCGTGCTGTTACTACTATAGTTTTTAGTTCAATTTAATCTTTGGATGGGTGATCCCTCTTTCAGTTCTTACTTAGGATTGTTTTAGGTTTCATGGTTTGTTTGTGCTTCTATTTAAAGCTGAAAATTGTCCTTGCAACAATTGTCCTTTCAACAATTGACAACAGAATTGTCTGGAATTTTGATGAAGATTGCACTGAATGATTGCAATGAGGATTGCATTTTTTTATGATGGAGAGTTTTGCTGTATTAATCTTAGTTGTCAATGAGTAGGGGAGATCTTCCTAGCCCTTGCCCAGGCATAAAGATAAACCATCTTCAATATTACAGCAGATAACTGAAAATCTTCTTCATAACAAAGGACCGCCATCATTCTGAAAATGAAGAAGTGTACAAAAAGCTAAAATACGTTCACCAACTACACACCCAAATATATTCTAATATTCAAATGAATAAATAAGTCAAAAGAATAATTAGATATCAAGAAAATATACAATATGAATAATACACAATATAATTCTAAATAAAGAATTAGTTATTACTATTATTAATTACAGTTTATTCACTTTGTATCCCAGGTGTAGCACCCTCCCCATCCCCTCCCAATCCCACTCTCCCTTTTCTTCTCCTATGCCCCTCCCCCAGTCCAATGATATCGTAGGACTTCATCCTCTTCCATCTGACACAAGTCTATCAAGGCTCATCAGGACTGGCTTCATTGTTTTCCTCTGTGGACTGGTAAGGCTGCTACCCCCTCACATAGAGATGATCAAAGAGCCAGCCCATGAGTTCATGTCATGTCACAATTTGCAGATGATATATGGTAGTAGACCTGAATGACCCCAAAAATTTTCCCAGGGAACACCTACAGCTGATAAATCTATTCAGCCAAGTGCCCGGATACAAAATCAACTCAAAAAAATTAGTAGCACTCCTGTATACAGAAGACAAAAGGGCTGAGAAAGAAATTGGGAAAACAACACCCTTCACAATAGCCACAAAGGACATAAAGTACCTTGATGTAACTCTAACCAAACAAGTGAAAGACTTGTATGAAAAAAAAACTTCAGTCTCTGAAGAAAGAAATAGAAAAAGATATGAGAAGAGAATTCTAAAAGAAATAATTCAAATGGATGAGAAACATTTAAAGATATGTGCAAGATCGATAGTCACCAGGGAAATGGAAACCAAAAGTAGTTTCAGGTATGGTCTAAAGAGAGTCACATTGGCTAAGAATATTCAGACATTGCTAGTAGGAGTACAAAAATGTATAGCCACTAAGGACATATTTGTGGCTTTTCCTCAGCAATATGGAGAATGTTCTGCCTCAAGAACCAGCTATACCACTCTTGGGCATATATCCAAAGAATGTTTCATCTTTCCATGGAGACATTTATGCAAACATGTTTATGATTACTTTAATCAACACTTCCAGAAATTGGATAAAACCCAGATGTCCATAACAGAAGAATACATAAAGAAAATGTGGACATTTATACAACAAAACAGTACTCAGTCATTTTACAAAGTAAATCATGAAATTCGAAAGAATATGCATATCTGCAAGCAAACTAGAAAAAAATCATTCTGAGTATATAGTAACACAAGTTCAAAAATACAAATATGGCATGTATCTTCTCACATGTTAATATTACTTTTAAAGTGAATGATAAGCAATGTACAGCACATAAAACCATGTAGGATACACACAGAATAAGGGACTAGTGTTTGAGAACAAATAACTAGATCTCCCTAGGATAGGTTAACAAAATAGTTATTGATAGATGGAAGATGGGTTCATAAAGAAAAATCGGTTGGAAGTGGAGAAAAGGACATTATGGAAAGTAATATGAAGAGAGACAGTGAGGATGAAATGTCAATTGAATATTACTGTAGTAACCTAATACAGCAAAAGCTGCCTAAAATGTATACATATCTGAAGGTGATCCAAATGAAATAATACGAGAGAGTCCCAACAGCATGTCATTTGTCATCAAATGAAGTATGTGTTATATCTACTTGAGGTGGTGGACAAAAGAGTCTTATTAGAATGTCTAAACAATGCACACTTTTATCAAGATTATAATTTGCTCTCCATAAATTCACTACAAGTCTCTATCGCTGAATACAGCATTTACACAACTCACTGAATATAGAGAAATTAAGCTAGTGCCTACATAGAAATTTCACTATATAGGTACATTTATCTATATCTGAATTGATATATATATAGAGAGAGAGAGAAAGAGAGAGAGAGAGAAATAGATTTATGTGTGTAATCTGTATATGTATTTTTAAATTCCAATAACCAAATATTGCAAGATTATACATAGGAGGCATCAATTAATTATTTTGTTTGTTTATATATAAGAGTTAACAGTACATCATTTTTTCACTTTCCTACATTCAAAGCCCCTTGCAGTTTTAGCTCTTGAAATTTCATGGCTGCGTTTTCATGAATGGAGTTTACATAAGTTAGATATCAAATTTTGATTTGTATTATATTGTATATATCTCATTATAATAATGTATATAGTAAAAATACCATGAAATTATATCAGTAGTAATTATGATAAACAGTATTACAGTAAACTAGAAAAGTATAGAGATGAAGTACTTTTCGTTTTGGTTGTTGTTATGAGATAGTTGACTGAGCCCAGCCACATCAAGATTTCTGTTGCCAGGTTCAAAACTGAGTTCATAATCACAGGCTTCAAAACTTACTCCTATCCTGATTCTTAAAGTGATTAATGTTTGTCTTTTAATCAGGAAAGAATGTAAAGAGGAAAGTGGCTGATAATCTAAGCTAAGCATACAACTTATAAATTTGTTGTCTGTCTTGATTTAAATTGCTTATGAGCAGCTTGCCCCCTCTTTTGGTCCTGTATAATTCTGAATTTGGTGCCAGACTTCCAGGAGGAAATCTGAATACAAAAGCTGAGTTGAGAACCCTGAACCCAGGTGTCCTGCATAAGGCTGAGTCACTAGTATTTACTTTCTTGGTCAAAACCCCATGTCAAAATATGAATGAATTCTCTCCCTCTCCAGCCCCCACAACAATGTCCCTATTCTAGTCCACTGATAAAGGATGTCCTCCTCCTCTACTATCTTACTGTAACCTATCAAGTCTCATCAAAATTGTCGGGATCTACTTTCCCTGTTGCTTAGTTTAGCCACTTTGACTGAAAGAAGTGATCAAAGAGGTAGCAAAGTGATCAAAGAGTGACTGCCCCTGCTCCCCTTACTAAAGGAAATCAAATGTTCAAAGTACCCTTCACAACAGCAATCCAAAACAAACAAGCTGTTTTTGTTTTTTTTATGACCTACAATTTTGTCTCAGACCCTGGTGTTCTCCAAAGTCACTGTGGACCATGATGAAATCATACAGGTTGTAGAAGAAAGAAAGAACCAAACATGTTTTTCACCTGGAGGAACCAGGTGTAGAGCCCCAGGGCTATGGGATTCCAAGAGTACATGGATGACAGGGAAATAGAACAACAAAAAGACAGCAAATTCAGAGCAAGTCTGGCTACAGTGACAGAAATATCTCAGTACTATGACCCTCAGTTGTCTGGACTTTGCTACAGTGTTTGTACTGACCTGTCATGTAAAACTTTGGGTATGCACAGACTAAGAGCCTGAAGCAACAGTAGGAAGCAGCTGTAGCATACAAAGTCTTCTCTAACACTGCTGAGGTCTGAGCCTGTTACAGGACCTAAGCCAAGAATCTCCTTGGATCAGCCTCAATGCAGGGGACTGTCTCTGCATAGTGAAGAGTCTGACATGTCCCTTCCTTTGCTTTGTCTCAGCCTCCTCCTGAAACCTTTGTTTACATCAATGAGGATGCCTCTGCTCAGTTGTGGTTATTACTGGGGGCCCAACAACTACATGGAGGCAGACGTTAACCTTGCTACATTTATTCCCATTTCCATCCCACTTGACCTACATTATAAAGTCCGGAATGTTTTTGACAGAAAACCAAGTCAACTATGGAATGCCGATCTGTGAGTACTTGCTTGAATGTGCTATGGTTGTTCTGGTTAAAAGACAGTACATGACCTGCTAAACACATGTAATTCCATTGAGAATAATGAACTAGATAGAGGACAATGTGAAAAACAGTTTCACATTTTTCTTTCTGCTTCATTGTGCATTGCAAACATTTACACTTCTCTGTGTTATGCTTCCAGCCAGAAATAAATCAGGGATAGGAAAAACCTAACTTTTGTGTCTGATCCATGGTGTGATTCCATGGTCAGGCTTATATATTAATAACACACTGACTCTAATATGTCCTGATAAGTTTCCATTCTTCTCAGGTCTATTTAGCCATCTAAAGATCTTATGTTTGAATATCTGTTTCTTTCCAGAGATTTGGAGAGTTCTGCTAAATTGAACTTGAATATCCCTATGTCGTCAGTACAACTCTTAGGATCTCATGTTTCTCATATTCTGGCTTTAGTATCTTTAAAGTATCTCAGAGTTTAGACGCTGTGGTCATAATCATTACTTATTTATCATTGACATTGTAATATAGTGTTCTGAAATTCGTGTGTTTCATGCCCATATTCTGTCTTCTACTTAGATCTGCTGGAAACCCAGTGTTCTGTGATTTGATTGGAAGCTCTATGATTTTCATTTCCAACCTTTCTGTCTTTCTCCTCCTTCAGAATATCAGTTTTATCTTAGGATTTATTTTACATGGTACTGAGCATTGTCTGTGTTTTGCTGTTTATTCTATCCCTCATCGAAGTTCTCCTGGAAACTGTTGATTCTTGTCTCAATGCCCAGTTGAATTCATTGCTTGATTCTGTCTTCTTTTCTGTTGTTCATCTCTTTACTTTCTGAAGTATTCATCTGCCACTTTATCTCTCTGATAAACTGTGAGTTAGGTTGTTGGCTATTTATGATACTGTAGAGGAGTCATTAGGCTTTTTCATATTTCTATTGTTTAGTTGATACTATAAATGGTACACATGTTCATCTGAACATCAATTTTGGGATTAGTGTGGTCCTTTGATGAAAAGTACCTTATTGAAACCTCAATACATATTTCCTCTCTGAGCAGGAAACAAACATACAAGCCTGTGGTCCTGGTACTTGTATTGTTATGGAGTACTTAAATAGAAAAACAGACACACTAGAATTCCTAATTTATTTTGGAAGTAAGGGACTCTTAGGAATGCTTTCACAAGATGGAGAAACCATAGTTCAGTAGCTCACTGCCGCTGGAGAGAGAAGGAATTCCAACACAGGAGGAAGGAAAGAGCCAATCCTCAGAGATAGACAAGAGACAGAAAAGACTGAATTGTTAATTGACAGAAGTCTTAATCTAGATTCTGTTTGTCCTGTGATAGGTGGATCTAGTCTTAATTCCTTGAAGTAGTTTACACAAAGAAATAAAATTTTAAATATATTAACATGTCCACAATCTGTAATCTATTCTGAAATCCTCACTTTAGGAAAAGCAAGTGTATGTAAACAGCTGGGTTAGACTCATGCTTTAGAGCTAAAGCTGGGGTACCAAAAAGGATGGTTCTGGGCTACAAAATGAACAGCCTTTCCTCTCTCTGAATGTGTAATGGCAGATAAGATTTCAGCACAATGAGAAGCATTGAGGTATATCTTCAGCAGGAATGAAAGGACATTAAAAAGTTTGATTTTGTAACTATGACAAGACTAGCCATACTGTCAACATGTCGAGAGATCTGAGAGAAATTTGAGCAGGCAGTATAATCCAAATTTCTTTTATATCTGTCAAAATGACAGAGACTTAACAGATCCCTGGCACCCAGTCGGAGATCCTCCATGGCAATCTCAAAGACTTCATAGCCATCAGAGTTTGGCAGTCTTTTGATGCCACACCAAACAACATTAAGGCTTCAACTGCCACACAGGGCATCATCGGCCTCCAAACACCAGACTCATGAGGCCTGAAAGATTTTTTTATGAAGGAGGCACTTGGGAAAATTCACCTACCCTAGTCAGGCAGAGTATGGCATTTAAATCTACAATTTCCATATGTTGGGCAGGGACAAACTGGTGGGAGAAACATGTGGCAATTCATTGTTCAATTTTCAGCATTACCGCAGTTAAAATATGATCAAAGAAAAGGCCATTTCTGTCCATTTTATTTGTGGATAGGCATAGCTAATGACTCCAGATGTCTGTCAGAGAAAGCCTTTTTCATTAAATTAATTCCATATTTGACAGAGCTCTCTGGGATTTGAGGAGGAGCATCTCATTTATTACCATACCTTTTCACTTGAATATTTTTACTAATTAAATCAATTCACATCTTAGTAATATGTTGCACCCTTCTTTACTCCCAATTCCACCCTCTCTCCCACATCCCCCTCCCCTATCTTTTCCCATAAATACACACTGCAGCTCCTGTAGTCTTAGGATAAGTGAGTTGTCTCCATCCCCTGTGGTCTGTTAGGGTAGCACAATCAGGGGAAAGTGATCAACAATCAGAAAACATATTGCATGTCGGAGTTATCTTCCTCTTCCCTAACTACTGGACCCACATGAAGCCTAATCATCCCTTCAACTACTTATATGTAGAGGACCTAAGTTCAAACTATGCATTGTCCTTGGTGGTGCTTCAGACACTGTAGAACCCTCTGGGCCCTGTTGCATTGGCCCTGATAATCTTCATGTGGAGTTCCTGTCACACATATATACATGAATGAGTATATGGATATAACCAACTGAATCAATTGTTTACTCTTTAGAATTACTTTTATGTGATTGGAAAAACATCAGCACTCAGCTCAAATGGAAAAAATGGAGAACGAATTTATTGTTGAATAAATTTGAGAGTCTGGGAACACAATTAAAGTCATCCCAAATCCCATGTTTCAATATGGAAGTAGATTCATGCATTTTTCATAGTAAGTGAATAAAGACAGCTATAAGTCCAATATATCACTGGAAACATCAGAGAGGAGGTAGACAGCAAGATGGAGAAATTTATCATACAGGCCTAAGATGCTGTATGATGTAATTCTTGTCTTTTAGAGAGGCAGAAGCCAGTGGTGTTCTGGGTTACTGAATTCCAAAATGATTTTGTTCACTGTCTGTAAGACATTAGAGGTGTCCAAGAAACGGCGACTCAGGATGTGTCAGGTAGTCTGGACTATGGTAATGAGGCCCCAGAGTTACTACATTCCAATCTCTCCATATCATTAAAGTTTTTATAGCCAGTCTTTGCAGACACAGCTGTTTCCAGGAGTTCTCATTGATACATGTATACAATCATACAGTTCAATATTACTTTGGGATAATCCCTGGGAAAGACTAATTTTCTTTCTCTCAGTTGTTCCTCATTGCCTGGTGTTGACCAATAGATTCTCTCTTAACATAGCATCCGGCCATATATCTCAGATTAATGCAATACAACCAAATGGTGTTTCTTCCCAGTGATGGTAGGGCTGAAAGCAGAATCGTTCCTTCAGTAGAACCTA